>NC_053026.1:34537947-34837947 GCF_003073215.2 Triticum urartu
AATCCGTACAGCTAAAACCAGCCCTCGAGTTTCCCCGAGGTGGCGCTGCAAGGGGCTCTAGTTTGGACCAACACTTAGACAAGCACTGGCCCAGGGGGGGAGGGGGTTAAAATAAAGATGACCCTTGGGCTGGCCTAACCCAAGGGAAAAAAAGGCTAGGTGGCGAATGGTAAAACCAAGGTTGGGCCTTGCTAGAGGAGTTTTATTCAAAGCGAACTGTCAAGGGGTTCCCATTATAACCCAGCCGTGTAAGGAACGCAAAATCCGGGAACATAACACTGATATGACGGAAACTAGGGCGGCAAGAGTGGAACAAAACACCAGGCATAAGGCCGAGCCTTCCACCCTTTACCAAGTATATAGATGCATTAATTAAATAAGAGATATTGTGATATCCCAACAAAATATCCATGTTCCAAACATGGAACAAACTCCAATCTTCACCTGCAACTAACAACGCTATAAGAGGGGCTGAGCAAAGAGGTAACATAGCCAAACAACGGTTTGCTAGGACAAGGTGGGTTAGAGGCTTGGCTTAACAATATGGGAGGCAAGATAAGCAAGTGGTAGGTATCGCAACATAGGCATAGAAAAAGAGCGAGCAACTAGCAAGCAAAGATAGAAGTGATTTCGAGGGTATGGTCATCTTGCCTGAGATCCCGCAAGGAAGAAGAATGAGTCCATGAAGAAGACAAGCGGACATAGTCGAATGGGTCCTCACAAAAGCGACGTAATCGGAACCAACCCGAAGAAGCAACACCGGAAAGAAGCACGCAACATAGTAAAAAAACCACACATGAACATGGCATGATATGCGGGATGCGATATGTGATGCATATGCATGATTTGGAAAGGAATGAATGAACCTGGCCTCAACTTGGAAAAACCAAGAGCGCCACTGCAAAGGTGAGTTGATTTCGGTCGAAATCAATATAAAGATCACCGGAATCGGATGCACGGTTTGGAAATGGCAAGCAAAACAAATATGGCACCGGTCTGCGATAAACAGCAAGTAGCCATATAAATGCATCAAGATAAATATGCTACAGCACTCAAACATAGCAACAAAATACATGGTAGGGATCCACTCAAGATGCTTGACAAAAGATTAACACTGATCTACGGCTAATTCACTCACTAACAGGTTCAAACAAGCATGGCAAAAGAGCAAAAGATAACAGGTTTCAGACTTAGTGAAATTAACAGCATGTCAGGAATTTATCATCAGGAAGCAATGTTTAGAGCACGATAACTACCTGCTAAAGGAACATATCATGGCAAAGCAAGGCATGGCATGAAGCTACTCAAAGTATATAACAAAAGTCCCTTAGTGACCATGAGCCAAAAGGGATCAGAAAATACAATTACAAGCATGTGAACATAGCAAAAACATAATCAGATTCAGACTTAGTGAAAAACTGGAGCATGGCAAAACATATTACGAGTAGGCATGTTTATGAGCTCGATGCACTCACTACGAGGCATTGCATGAGACACTAAGCATACACCCAGCAAATAGACATGGCATAGAAGCTAGACATGGCAAGAACAACATCAAAGCATGCACGGATCAACAACAACAAGCTCGGCAAAATTGCTAAACATGTTAACAATCTTCCAGGAACATTTTATAGCAAAAATAGAGCTCTATTGACTCAAGCTAGGGTGCTCCATAATTGGAAACAAAGACATGGATGGGTAGAGCTCAACATTATCTACAAAACATCCTTACTGATCATCCTCAAAAGAGGCACGGATCACTAGGAAACAACATGAACATATGGCATAAAAATAATGACAGGGCAAGGACTTAGTGAAATTCTAAGTCCTTGAAATCAGCATCATTGAGTAAGCTACTTTGCATGCTTGTGCTAGTCACCACAAAGCTCACAAAAATACATGGCATACACCCCTGTAGAGATGGCATGGCATATTTCAAAACACATGTAGAGCTCAGGATCATAGCATGAACACATTAATCATGGCAAAAATGACAAAAGTGCATTTGCTGAAACAGATCTGAAACTATCATCATATAGCCATCTTCCAACAGCATTTCAGGCATTAAGATGAGCTCAAATGGAAATGATGCAATGAGATGAAATGATGTACTCGTTGATATGCTACACGCACGAATCGGAGCAGCGGGTGCAGAGTTATGATGCGATGAAGTATGCATAAAAATACTGGGACTTAGTGGAATTTAGACCTTGAGGGAAAAACTGGACGAAGAGATTCCGGGACGAAGAGATCCGGGACGCGTTTGGTTCGGGGGAGTGGTGGATCTCATCCCACTCCACGGATGTGGCCGGAGACGGGTTCCGGTGAGCCCGCGGCGGCGCGGCCAGTCGAAGACGGCCGGCGGCGAGGTGAGGGCGCGGCGGCGCAAAGCGACGAGCACGAGGCGCGGCGAGCACGCGGGCGCAGGTGGCGACGCACCGCGGTGGCTGACGGGCGGCGGCCGCAGCTCGAGGAGGCGGCGACGAAGGCGGCGGGATGGGCGGCGCCGGCGGCGAGCTTCTGGCGAAGGCGGCGAGGTCCGGCGAGCTCGGCGCGAAGGAGAAAGCGGCGGGGCGCCTCGGGCGCTCGTGCCTGGACGCGGCTCGGGCGGGCCAACCGTGGGCCGGGTGGGCCGCGGTGGCTGGCGCGGTGGAGGAGGGGAGACGGCGATAGGTGGCGCGACGGGAGAGGTTGAGCAAGGTGGCAGAGCTGACGTGGCGACGCCTGATTCGCTGGAGTGAGGCGGCGGCGGCGAGCGGACATGTCTGGCGCGGTAAGAAATGTCCGGCGGCGCGGAGGGAGATGGATCTAGGGTTTGTCTGCGCGAGAATTTCAGAGGGAGGCACATATTGATAGGTAGAGGGAGCTAGGAGAGTCCAAATGAGGTGCGGTTTTCGGCCACGCGGTCGCGATCGAACGGCCTAGGTGATGGAGGGGGTTTAGGTGGGTTTTGGGCCACTTTGGAGGGGTGTTGGGCTGCAACACACACGAGGCCTTTTGGGTCCCTTGGTTAACCGTTGGAGTATCAAACGAAGTCCAAATGGCACGAAACTTGGCAGGCGGTCTACCAGTAGTAAACCAAGGCCGCATGACAAGTCTCGGTCCAATCCGAGAATGTTTAACACCCGCACAAGAAAAGAGGTAGAAAGGGACACCGGGTGACATAGGAGCGCCAGATTGCAAAACGGACAACGGGAAAAATGCTCGGAAGCATGAGACGAACATGTATGCAAATGAAATGCACATGATGACATGATATGCAATGCATGACACGCAAGCAATGACAAGGCAACAACAGCGAATAACTCGGTCTCGGGGCGTTACAACACTCCACCACTATGAGAGGATCTCGTCCCGAGATCTAGAATGGCACCGGAGGGAAAACGGAAGAGGAAAAGAAGAGGTAAAACTAAGTTGCTTCTTTGACAAACAAGTGAAAACAAAGAACCATGCGAGGTTGAACAAATTGAAAGAAAGAAAGCAACGGCGATGAACGAAGTTGGAAACACTCCGTTAGAAAAGAGGAAGAAGGATCATTACTAGAACCTTGAGGGTTGAAAGACATAAGACAAAGGTTACAATGGAAAAGAAGTAGATGCAAGCACCTCGGTTAACACAAGATGTACAAGGAATGATAAGATCAATAACGGCAACACTCCGGTTGGAAAAGAGATGCCAGACTTGATAAGTTGAAAAGAACTTGAACAAAGGGCACAACACTCCGGTTAAATGGATAGGCATGAAAAGAACATGATCTTTGACAAAACGAGATGATGGGTTGAAAAGAGCAACATCACAATGCCTCCGGAACAAAAGAATAGAGGATAGATAATTGAAATAGGATAATGGAGAAGAAAATGCCAATTTCTGCCAAAAAAGAGCTTGAACAGGCATCCTTAGGGGAAGGTTCGAACGGAGTTGTTGGAAAAACCAACAACGAAAAGAATAATCTTGATATGGCCTTATGGAATACATCTCAAATTATGAGGTGACAACCTGCCACTCACGGGAAGCAGAATTGGATTGATATGAACAAGGAGACGAGAAAACTATATCACCAGGAGGATAAACGAAGAACTTGGGTCATTTATGAGCACCACAAATAGCAACAATCCTTAGGGAAGGCTTTAGGTGAACATGACGCAAGATAACTCCACGAATAGATTGGTGGATTTAAAATATCTCATTCTTGACAACATGTGAATCATGAAACACGAGCTCAAATTATCAAGAATGACATAATACCACCTCCAATGATACGGTAGAAAGAATTGCACTCCGGATTGCAAGATGAAGAATGATTGAGCTCCTCTGAAAAGAATCTTGATGATCACTTCGAGAAGGAATTAAATCATTGGTGAACGATCATGTAAAACCCTCATGAAGAACTCCGGTAACAAACGGATGATCCAACCGGAATGAAGGAGAAGTTGAAAACACAAGTTGAATCCTTGCAATGATTAGATGGACCTTCGTGATGTGAAAATTGAGAGAGCATGGAACTCCGGAAAAAGAAAAAAGATGAATCAAATGAAAATGAGAATTTGATGAGCCTTCGGAATAAAGAATTAATCATTTGGGTAAATCAAGAATTAGAATTATGTTATGTGTATCCTTCACCAATTTAGATTGATGACAAAACAAAGGATTTGGCATACCACTTATACTCGTAGAAAGGATTAAGAGAGATATAACATAAACTTGAGAAAGTCTTCAGCGAACCACCGTAAGAATTGAAAATGAACGAAGAAAAGATAAAGAAACACCGTGAAGAATTAGAGAATGAATGTAGATACTTGACAGAATTTAGATACATGAGAACGAAGAGATCATAAACTGATTAGAGAATACTTGAACGAAGCACCGGTAAGGTTTGGAGAACCATAGCTGAAAGCTAAGAATGAATAAATCTTAGATGATGGGCTCTGGATAATCAAACTGAACAGAATCTTGAATTGCTCCGGATAGGTGAAAATAATTCTGACAATCGAAAACAATTATGAGAGGATCGGCTCGAACTAGAATCACGAATCTCTGAGAGAACGGATAAGATATGGAGGTAGAACTCTTCTTCGGTCTTCAAAATCTGAGAATGACGACGAGAAACACCACCAATAATTTTAGAGGCACTCCGGAAGAATTAAAAGCGAAGAGATTGGGCCAATGATGAGAAGAATTTAACCGATCTTGTAGAAAGGCATTTGACTGATGATAAATCATTCTTACGTCGAACTTCGAAAAGAAGTTTGAGGATAGCTCCGGCAAGATTAGAAGAGTCAGGTAAGATCCTGGGAAAAGACCTGTGGGTTAGGGCCCACTCAAAAGAAACACCGTTGAACGATTACTTGAAAAGAAGATTGCACCGGTTGATTTAAATGGCTTGAAAGAGATAACATCCTGAAAATAGTTCGAATGAAAGCAGAGTGGAAACACGAATCTTCGAGATATCTTCAGCACTCCGGAATAATAGAATAGCGAGAAGTGAATTATTATGAGGTGCACTGGTATGAGAAGGCATTTGAAACTAGGAAATGATATGATCAACAAAGCTTGATGTGGTTCCACCAGAGAAGAAAGAGAAAGAATAATGATGAACTTGAGGTTCCGATAGAATCTTTGTGAGAACCACCAGGTAAGAACATTGACGGAAAAGAATGGAGAGACTTCTCATCAATAACATGATAGTTTGAATAAGAATTCTGAGTCCTTAAAAAAAAAAGGGGGGGGGGGGGGGAAAAAACAAAGGCAACTTGGAGACGGATGAAACAAACACCATTCAGAAGAAACTGATACTTGATCTTGCGGATGTTGAAATGATCAGATCCACTTGAAGAGAAAACACACCGGTGAAAAGGAGTGATATGACAATCTCGATTATCGAGAAGGATTAGTATTCACATCGGAGTATGAGAACACCATTTGGGGAAGGTATGGAATCAAACACTTGACTTTGAAGCAACTCGAATACCACGACTCAAAATAAAACAAAGGATTGGCTTGCAAAATAAGCCAGAACGAACATATGATAGAGATTTCGTCTGAAGTTTTTGTGGTGGGGCCTACATGGGCTCGATCGTACAGCACCATCATGTACAAGGCAGTGCACATGACATACGAAGCGTCCCCGAGTCGGCATAGCCAAGGACTCTTTAAGACACAACGAGACCACTGTAAAACCAACCGTGAATAGGCGGACCACTAGACGTCGAACCCCAATTTCATATCATACATCTGTCGGAAAGATATCCTAAGAGCTACTTGAATTCCCACTTATAAACTCCTGAAACTTTCCGGTTATGCAATCACGTGTTGGGGATACAGGGGAAGCATAATATCTCACCCAAAACTAACAAATCCTACATCCAGCTGTATCCATCCTTCAACACATAACCAAGAACCTTCGGAAATCATTTACCTCAACCTTCGAAAAGCATCCGTTATACGAGTTATGGCAATACTCCCGAATCCCGCCCCGGTATTGGGTGGCGTCGAGGTTATCTCACCAACAACTGCATAAAAGAGATTTTCGATGTCGGCGAACTCAGGTATTCCAGAACTGCAATGATAAAATTCTGACGACAACACCTCAGAGCTCAACTCCCCAGGACACTGCCACGACCCCTAAATGTCAGGAGGCACCAAGAACAATGTTCTCGTCACAAAAGCATCGGAGCGATTCCAAGATACCCGCGTGATCCTAAATTTTTTTAGTGAAATTTTAGAAGAGAAGAGTCAAAACTCTACGTCAGGATGCCTCACCAGAGCGATGAAGGGACTGAGGAGTAAAAAGAAGTCCTACTCTTCGATTTATATAATCCTAAATGACTCAAAACATTTCTAGGCTCAACAACGCCAGCGATTAGATCAAGCAGGGGGCTCCTAAGTCGGGGAGGGCTCTGATACCAACTTCTCATGCCCTCGATGCGGCTATATCTCCCACGTGTCGAAGCACAACTTAGAGGCATAACCACATTGAAAGTAACGTCGCAAGTGAGGTAATCTTCACACGACCCATGTAATACATAAGGGGAAGAGATACATAGTTGGCTTACAATCGCCACTTCACACAATACATGAATAAAGCATTACATTCATCCAAATACACTCAAGGTCCGACTATGGAACCAAAATAAAAGAAGACTACCCCAAATGCTACATAGATCCCCGATCATCCCGACTGGGCTCCACTACTGATCAAATGGAAACGGAACAACATAACGAACACGATCTTCGACGAGCTCCTCACACTTTATCGGAGAGGCTATGGTGTTGATGTAGAAGCCCTCCGTGATCGATGCCCCCTCCGGCGGAGCTTCGGAACAGGCCCCACGATGGGATCTCGTGGAACAGAAAGTTACGGCGGTGGAATTAGGGTTTTGGCTCCTGTTCTGATCGTTTGGGGGTACGTGGATATATATAGGAGGAAGGAGTACGTCGGTGGAGCAACAGGGGGTCCATGAGGGCGGAGGGCGCGCCTGGGGGGGGGCAGGCGCGCCCCTACCTCATGGCCTCCTGTTAGTTGGCTTGACGTAGGGTCCAAGTCTCCTGAGTTGTATTTGGTGAGAAAATCACGTCCCCGAAGGTTTCATTCCGTTTGGACTCCGTTTGATATTCCTTTTCTATGAAACCCTAAAACAGGCAAAAAACAGCAATTCTGGGTTGGGCCTCCGGTTAATAGGTTAGTCCCAAAAATAATATAAAAGTGGATAATAAAGCCCAATAATGTCCAAAACAGTAGATAATATATCATGGAGCAATCAAAGATTATAGATACGTTGGAGACGTATCAAGCATCCCCAAGCTTAATTCCTGCTCGTCCTTGAGTAGGTAAATGATAAAAACAGAATTTTTGATGCGGAGTGATACTTGGCATAATTTTAATGTAATTCTTCGTAATTGTGGTATGAATATTCAGATCCAAAATATTCAAGACAAAAGTTCATATTGACATAAAAATGATAATACTTCAAGCATACTAACTAAGCAATTATGTCTTCTCAAAATAACATGGCCAAAGAAAGTTCATCCCTACAAAATCATATGGTTTAGTCATGTTTCATTTTCGTCACACAAGAATGCTATCATCATGCACAACCCCGATGACAAAGCCAAACAATTGTTTCATACTTTAGTAATCTCAAACCTATAAACTTTCACGCAATATATGAACGTGAGCCATGGACATAGCACTATAGGTGGAATAGAATATAATGAGGGGGGTTATGTGGAGAAGACAAAAAAGGAGAAAGTCTCACATCAATAAGGCTAATCAATGGGCTATGGAGATGCCCATCGATTGATGTTAATGCAAGAAGTAGGGATTGCCATGCAACGGATGCACTAGAGCTATAAATGTATGAAAGCTCAACAAAGGAAACTAGTGGGTGTGCATCCAACTTGCTTGCTCACGAAGACCTAGGGCACTTGAGGAGGCCCATTGTTGGAATATACAAGCCAAGTTCTATAATGAAAAATTCCCACTAGTATATGAAAGTGATAACATGAGAGACTCTCTACTATGAAGATCATGGTGCTACTTTGAAGCACAAGTGTGGCAAAGGATACCAACATTGTCCCTTCTCTCTTTTTCTCTCATTTTTTTCTTTTCTTTTTTGGGGCATTTTCTCTTTTTTATGGCCTTTCTCTTTTTGTGAGCCTTCTCTTTTTTATGGCCTTTCACCTTTTTTTTATTCCTCACTTGGGACAATGCTCTAGAAAATGTTGATCATCACACTTCTATTTATTTACAACTCAATGATTACAACTCGATACTAGAACAAAGATGACTCTATATGAATGCCTCCGGTGGTGTACCGGGATATGCAATGAACCAAGAGTGACATGTATGAAAGAATTATGAATGGTGGCTTTGCCACAAATACTATGTCAACTACAAGATCATGCTAAGCAATATGACAATGATGAATGTGTCATGATGAACGGAATGATGGAAAGTTGCATGACAATATATCTCGGAATGGCTATGGAAATGCCATAATAGGTAGGTATGGTGGCTGTTTTGAGGAAGATATAAGGAGGTTTATGTGTGAAAGAGTGTATCATATCACGGGGTTTGGATGCACCAGCGAAGTTTGCGCCAACTCTCAATGTGAGAAAGGGCAATTCACGGTACCGAAGAGGCTAGCAAGGATGGAAGGGTGAGAGTGCATATAATCCATGGACTCAACATTAGTCATAAAGAACTCACATACTTATTGCAAAAATCTACAAGTCATCAAAAACCACGGTACTACGCGTGTCACGCCCTCGATGCGGTTATATCTCCCACGTGTCGAAGCACGACTTAGAGGCATAAATGCATTGAAAGCAATGTCGCAAGTGAGGTAATCTTCACACAACCCATGTAATACATAAGGGGAAGAGATACATAGTTGGCTTATAATCGCCACTTCACACAATACATGAATAAAGCATTACATTCATCCAAATACACTCAAGGTCCGACTATGAAACCAAAATAAAAGAAGACTACCCCAAATGCTACACAAATCCCCGATCGTCCCGACTAGGCTCCACTACTGATCAACTGGAAACATAACAACATAACAAACACGATCTTCAACGAGCTCCTCCTTGAGCTTGGTTGCGTCACCTGTACGGTATCATCGAGCACCTGCAAACTGGTTTTGGAAGGATCTATGAGTCACGGGGACTCAGCAATCTCACACCCTCGCGATCAAGACTATTTAATATTATAGGTAGGGTAAAAGTATCAGGTGGAGCTGCAGCAAGCGACTAGCATATATGGTGGCTAACATACGCAAATGAGAGCGAGAAGAGAAGGAAAAAGCACGGTCGAGAAACTATGATCAAGAAGTGATCCTAGCACAACCTACGTCAAGCATAACTCCAACACCGTGTTCACTTCCCGGACTCCGCCGAGAAGAGACCATCATGGTTACACACACGCCGAGAAGAGAAGGTTTTCTACAACCGGACATTAACAAATTCCCATATGCCCATAACCGCGTGCACGGCTTTCGGAAGTTCAAATCCCTACAGGGGTGTCCCAACTTAGCCCATCACAAGCTCTCACGGTCAACGAAGGATATTCCTTCTCCCAAGACAATCCGATCAGACTCGGCATCCCGGTTACAAGACATCCTCGACAATGGTAAAACAAGTCCAGCAAGACCGCCCGATGCGTCGACATCCCGATAGGAGCTGCTCATATGTCATTCTCAGGGCACACCGGATAAGCAATCCGTACAGCTAAAACCAGCCCTCGAGTTTCCCCGAGGTGGCGCTGCAAGGGGCTCTAGTTTGGACCAACACTTAGACAAGCACTGGCCCAGGGGGGGAGGGGGTTAAAATAAAGATGACCCTTGGGCTGGCCTAACCCAAGGGAAAAAAAGGCTAGGTGGCGAATGGTAAAACCAAGGTTGGGCCTTGCTAGAGGAGTTTTATTCAAAGCGAACTGTCAAGGGGTTCCCATTATAACCCAGCCGTGTAAGGAACGCAAAATCCGGGAACATAACACTGATATGACGGAAACTAGGGCGGCAAGAGTGGAACAAAACACCAGGCATAAGGCCGAGCCTTCCACCCTTTACCAAGTATATAGATGCATTAATTAAATAAGAGATATTGTGATATCCCAACAAAATATCCATGTTCCAAACATGGAACAAACTCCAATCTTCACCTGCAACTAACAACGCTATAAGAGGGGCTGAGCAAAGAGGTAACATAGCCAAACAATGGTTTGCTAGGACAAGGTGGGTTAGAGGCTTGGCTTAACAATATGGGAGGCAAGATAAGCAAGTGGTAGGTATCGCAACATAGGCATAGAAAAAGAGCGAGCAACTAGCAAGCAAAGATAGAAGTGATTTCGAGGGTATGGTCATCTTGCCTGAGATCCCGCAAGGAAGAAGAATGAGTCCATGAAGAAGACAAACGGACATAGTCGAATGGGTCCTCACAAAAGCGACGTAATCGGAACCAACCCGAAGAAGCAACACCGGAAAGAAGCACGCAACATAGTAAAAAAACCACACATGAACATGGCATGATATGCGGGATGCGATATGTGATGCATATGCATGATTTGGAAAGGAATGAATGAACCTGGCCTCAACTTGGAAAAACCAAGAGTGCCACTGCAAAGGTGAGTTGATTTCGATCGAAATCAATATAAAGATCACCGGAATCGGATGCACGGTTTGGAAATGGCAAGCAAAACAAATATGGCACCGGTCTGCGATAAACAGCAAGTAGCCATATAAATGCATCAAGATAAATATGCTACAGCACTCAAACATAGCAACAAAATACATGGTAGGGATCCACTCAAGATGCTTGACAAAAGATTAACACTGATCTACGGCTAATTCACTCACTAACAGGTTCAAACAAGCATGGCAAAAGAGCAAAAGATAACAGGTTTCAGACTTAGTGAAATTAACAGCATGTCAGGAATTTATCATCAGGAAGCAATGTTTAGAGCACGATAACTACCTGCTAAAGGAACATATCATGGCAAAGCAAGGCATGGCATGAAGCTACTCAAAGTATATAACAAAAGTCCCTTAGTGACCATGAGCCAAAAGGGATCAGAAAATACAATTACAAGCATGTGAACATAGCAAAAACATAATCAGATTCAGACTTAGTGAAAAACTGGAGCATGGCAAAACATATTACGAGTAGGCATGTTTATGAGCTCGATGCACTCACTACGAGGCATTGCATGAGACACTAAGCATACACCCAGCAAATAGACATGGCATAGAAGCTAGACATGGCAAGAACAACATCAAAGCATGCACGGATCAACAACAACAAGCTCGGCAAAATTGCTAAACATGTTAACAATCTTCCAGGAACATTTTATAGCAAAAATAGAGCTCTATTGACTCAAGCTAGGGTGCTCCATAATTGGAAACAAAGACATGGATGGGTAGAGCTCAACATTATCTACAAAACATCCTTACTGATCATCCTCAAAAGAGGCACGGATCACTAGGAAACAACATGAACATATGGCATAAAAATAATGACAGGGCAAGGACTTAGTGAAATTCTAAGTCCTTGAAATCAGCATCATTGAGTAAGCTACTTTGCATGCTTGTGCTAGTCACCACAAAGCTCACAAAAATACATGGCATACACCCCTGTAGAGATGGCATGGCATATTTCAAAACACATGTAGAGCTCAGGATCATAGCATGAACACATTAATCATGGCAAAAATGACAAAAGTGCATTTGCTGAAACAGATCTGAAACTATCATCATATAGCCATCTTCCAACAGCATTTCAGGCATTAAGATGAGCTCAAATGGAAATGATGCAATGAGATGAAATGATGTACTCGTTGATATGCTACACGCACGAATCGGAGCAGCGGGTGCAGAGTTATGATGCGATGAAGTATGCATAAAAATACTGGGACTTAGTGGAATTTAGACCTTGAGGGAAAAACTGGACGAAGAGATTCCGGGATGAAGAGATCCGGGACGCGTTTGGTTCGGGGGAGTGGTGGATCTCATCCCACTCCACGGATGTGGCCGGAGACGGGTTCCGGTGAGCCCGCGGCGGCGCGGCGAGTCGACGACGGCCGGCGGCGAGGTGAGGGCGCGGCGGCGCAAAGCGACGAGCACGAGGCGCGGCGAGCACGCGGGCGCAGGTGGCGACGCACCGCGGTGGCTGACGGGCGGCGGCCGCAGCTCGAGGAGGCGGCGACGAAGGCGGCGGGATGGGAGGCGCCGGCGGCGAGCTTCTGGCGAAGGCGGCGAGGTCCGGCGAGCTCGGCGCGAAGGAGAAAGCGGCGGGGCGCCTCGGGCGCTCGTGCCCAGACGCGGCTCGGGCGGGCCAACCGTGGGCCGGGTGGGCCGCGGTGGCTGGCGCGGTGGAGGAGGGGAGACGGCGATAGGTGGCGCGACGGGAGAGGTTGAGCAAGGTGGCAGAGCTGACGTGGCGACGCCTGATTCGCTGGAGTGAGGTGGCGGCGGCGAGCGGACATGTCTGGCGCGGTAAGAAATGTCCGGCGGCGCGGAGGGAGATGGATCTAGGGTTTGTCTACTTGATGAAACATAAGTCTGAAACATTTGAAAAGTTCAAAGAATTTCAGAGTGAAGTGAAAAATCATCGTAACAAGAAAATAAAGTTTCTACGATCTGATCGTAGAGAAGAGTATTTGAGTTACGAGTTTGGCCTTCAGTTAAAAACAATGTGAAATAGTTTCACTACTCACGCCACCTGGAACACCACAATGTAATGGTGTGTCCGAACGTCATAACCGTACTTTATTAGATATGGTGCGACCTATGATGTTTCTTACCGATTTACCACTATCGTTTTGGGGTTATGCATTAAAGACAGCTGCATTCACGTTTAAAAGGGCACCATCTAAGTCCATTGAGACGACACAATCTGAACTGTGGTTTGGCAAGAAACCGAAGTTGTCGTTTCTTAAAGTTTGGGATTGTGATGCTTATATGAAAAGGTTTCATCCGGATAAGCTCAAAACCAAATCGGAGAAATATGTCTTCATAGGATACCCAAAGGAAACTGTTGGGTACACCTTCTATCACAGATCCGAAGGCAAGACATTCGTTGCTAAGAATGGATCCTTTCCAGAGAAGGAGTTTCTCTCGAAAGAAGTGAGTGGGAGGAAAGTAGAAAACTTGATAAGGTAATTGTACCTTCTCCCTTATTGGAAAGTAGTTCATCACAAAAATCTGTTCTTGTGACTACTACACCAATTAGTGAGGAAGCTAATGATGATTATCATGTAACTTCAGATCAAGTTACTACCGAATCTCGTAGGTAAACCAGAGTGAGATCCGCACTAGAGTGGTACGGTAATCCTGTTCTGGAGGTCATGTTACTTGACCATGACGAACCTACGGACTATGAGGAAGCGATGATGAGCCCAGATTCCGCGAAATGGTTTGAGGCCATGAAATCTGAGATATGATCCATGTATGAGAACAAAGTTTGGACTTTGGTTGACTTGCCCGATGATCGGCAAGCAATTGAGAATAAATGGATCTTCAAGAGGAAGACGGACGCTGATAGTAGTGTTACTATCTACAAAGCTAGAATTGTCGCAAAAGGTTTTCGACAAGTTCAAGGTGTTGACTACGATGAGAGCTTCTCACTCGTATCTATGCTTGAGTCTGTCCGAATCATGTTAGTAATTGCCGCATTTTATGAAATCTGGCAAATGGATAAACAAAACTGCATTCCTTAATGGATTTATTAAAGAAGAGTTGTATATGATGCAACTAGAAGGTTTTGTCAATTCGAAAGGTGCTAACAAAATGTGCAAGCTCCAGCGATCCATCTGTGGACTGGTGCAAGCATCTCGGAGTTGGAATATACGCTTTGATGAGTTGATCAAAGCATATAGTTTTATACAGACTTGCGGTGAAGCCTGTATTTACAAGAAAGTGAGTGGGAGCACTACAGCATTTCTGATAAGTATGTGTGAATGACATGTTGTTGATCAGAAATAATGTAGAATTATTCTGTAAAGCATAAAGGAGTGTTTGAAAGGAGTTTTTCAAAGAAAGACTTCGGTGAAGCTGCTTACATATTGAGCATCAAGATCTATAGAGATAGATCAAGACGCTTGATAAGTTTTTTCAATAAGTACAAACCTTGACAAGATTTTGAAGTAGTTCAAAATGGAGCAGTCAAAGAAAGAGTTCTTGCCTGTGTTACAAGGTGTGAAGTTGAGTAAGACTCAAAGCCCGACCACGGCAGAAGATAGAAAGAGAATGAAAGTCATTCCCTATGCCTCAGTCATAGGTTCTATAAAGTATGCCATGCTGTGTACCAGATCTATTGTATACCATACACTGTGTTAAGAGAGGGAGTACAATAGTGATCTAGGAATAGATCAATGGACAGCGGTCAAAATTATCCTTACTGGAATAAGGATATGTTTCTCGATTACGGAGGTGACAAAAGGTTCGTCGTAAAGGGTTACATCGATGCAAGTTTTGACACTGATCCAGATGACTCTAAGTCTCAATCTGGATACATATTGAAAGTGGGAGCAATTAGCTAGAGTAGCTCCATGCAGAGCATTGTTGACATAGAAATTTGCAAAATACATGCGGATCTGAATGTGGCAGACCTGTTGACTAAACTTCTCTCACAAGCAAAACATGATCACTTTTTGGGTGTTAATCACATAGCGATGTGAACTAGATTATTGACTCTACTAAACCCTTTGAGTGTTGGTCACATAATGATGTGAACTATTGGTGCTAAATCACATGGCAATGTGAACTAGATTATTGACTCTAGTGCAAGTGGGAGACTGAAGTAAATATGCCCTAGAGGCAATAATAAAGTTATTATTTATTTCCTTATATCATGATAAATGTTCATTACTCATGCTAGAATTGTATTAACCGGAAACATAATACATGTGTGAATACATAGACAAACAGAGTGTCACTAGTATGCCTCTACTTGACTAGCTCGTTAATCAAAGATGGTTATGTTTCCTAACCATTGACAAAGAGTTGTTATTTGATTAACGGGATCACATCATTAGGTGAATGATCTGATTGACATGACCCATTTCATTAGCTTAGCACCCGATCATTTAGTATGTTGCTATTGCTTTCTTCATGACTTATACATGTTCCTATGACTATGAGATTATGCAACTCCCGTTTGCCGGAGGAACACTTTGTGTGCTACCAAACGTCACAACGTAACTGGGTGATTATAAAGGAGCTCTACAGGTGTCTCCAAAGGTACATGTTGGGTTGGCGTATTTCGAGATTAGGATTTGTCACTCCGATTGTCGGAGAGGTATCTCTGGGCCCTCTCGGTAATGCACATCACATAAGCCTTGCAAGCATTGCAACTAATGACTTAGTTGCGAGATGATGTATTACGGAACGAGTAAAGAGACTTGCCGGTAACGAGATTGAACTAGGTATTGGATACCGACGATCGAATCTCGGGCAAGTAACATACCGATGACAAAGGGAACAACATATGTTGTTATGTGGTCTGACCGATAAAGATCTTCGTAGAATATGTAGGAGCCAATATGAGCATCCAGGTTCCGCTATTGGTTATTGACCGGAGACATGTCTCGGTCATGTCTACATTGTTCTCGAACCGTAGGGTCTGCACGCTTAAGGTTTCGATGATAGTTATATTATGAGTTTTGATGTACCAAAGGAGTTCGGAGTCCCGGATGGAATCGGGGACATGACGAGGAGTCTCGAAATGGTCGAGACGTAAAGATCGATATATTGGACGACTATATTCGGACATCGGAAAGGTTCCAAGTGATTCGGGTATTTTTCGGAGTACCGAAGAGTTACGGGATTCGCCGGGGAGTATACGGGCCTTATTGGGCCATACGGGAATAGAGGAGAGAGGCCAAAAGGAAGGAGGCCTGCGCCCCCCCTCTAGTCCGAATTGGACAAGGGGCGGAGCCCCCTTTTCCTTCTTCCTCTCCCCCTCTTTCCCCTTCTACTCCAACAAGGAAGGAGGGAGTCCTACTCCCGGTGGGAGTAGGACTCCCCTTGGCGCGCCCCCTCCTAGGCCGGCCGCTCCCTCCCCCTTGCTCCTTTATATACGGGGGCAGGGGGGCACCCCATGACACACAAGTTGATCTTCGTGATCGTTCCTTAACCGTGTGCGGTGCCCCCCTCCACGATATTACACCTCGGTCATATTGTAGCGGTGCTTAGGCGAAGCCCTGCGACGGTTGAACATCAAGATCGTCACCACGTCGTCGTGCTGACGGAACTCATCCCCGAAGCTTTGCTGGATCGGAGCCCGGGGATCGTCATCGAGCTGAACGTGTGCCAAGAACTCGGAGGTGCCGGAGTAACGGTGCTTGGATCGGGAAGACGTACGACTACTTCCTCTACGTTGCGTCAACGCTTTCGCGAACGGTCTACGAGGGTACGTAGACAACACTCTCCCCTCTCGTTGCTATGCATCAACATGATCTTGCATGTGCGTAGGATTTTTTTTGAAATTACTACGTTCCCCAACACTAGGCGCAACTAGTATTGGCGCGGAGGAGAGGTACTTCTTTAAATCTTGCAATGCTCCATCGGGCCCGCCTTTTTCAGGATCTTGAAAAAGGGAAGGGCGCGCTCGGCAGACTTGGAAATGAATCTGCCCATGGCGGCGACGCAACCAGCAAGCCGACGCACATCCTTGATTTGCTTGGGTGCTTCAATCTTCTCTATTGCTTTATCTTGTCCGGATTGGCCTCTATCCCACGCTGTGACACAAAGAACCCGAGAAGCTTGCCGGTCGGGACGCCAAAGACACACTTCTTAGGGTTCAAAACCAATCTGGACCGCCCTTGCAAACGTCGAACCAGCACTCTTCAGCCCGAAAGGCATCCGCATGAAACAATACGTACCACATGGGGTGATGAATGCTGTTTTCTCTTCATCTTCTCTTGTCATGAAGATCTGGTGGTAGCCGGAGTAGGCGTCGAGGAATGACAACAGATCACACCCAGCTGTGGAGTCAACAATCTGGTCGATGCGTGGCAACAAGAAGGGGTCCTTAGGACAAGCCTTATTGATATCTGTGTAATCAATACACATCCTCCACTTCCCATTAGCCTTGCGCACTATGACCAGATTGGCCAACCACGTTGGATGGAGCACTCCTCTTACCAAACCCGCTGCTTCCAGTTTCCGGATCTCCTCTGTGATGAACTCTTGTCGTTCCAAAGCTTGCTTTCTGACCTTCTGCTTGATGGGCCGCGCATGAGCACAGACAGCAAGGTGGTGCTCAATCACCTCCCTGGGAACGCCGGGGATGTCGGAAGCTTGCCATGCAAACACATCGACATTCGCTTGCAGGAAGGTGACGAGCGCGTCTTCCTATTTGTCGTCAAGGGTGGAGCTTATGGTGAAAGCCCCTCCCATGCCGTCCTCATTGACAGAAACTTCTTGGTTCCCGGCGGTATGGCCCTGGGCTTCTTGTTTCCGCTGGTGGAGCTCTCTGGCACGTCCTCGACGGGAGCGCTACACTCCGAAGAGGTGCGCTTGCCGGAGTGGGTGTCCGAGGTCTCACCGGTCTTCTTCTTCTTCTTCCCTCCCGGGGTCCCAGCGGCAAGAGCAAGTGCCCTAGTGGCGGCAGCTGCTGCAACTGCTTGCTGGTATAGTTGGTCAGTGCAAATCAGCGCATCTTTCTTATCGGAGGGGATGGTGATGATCGTTACAGGTCCTGGCATCTTCAGGGTGTTGTAGGCGTAGTGTGACGCCGCCATGAACTTGGCCAGCGCTGGGCGGCCAAGGATCCAGTTGTAGGGCAAGGGGATCTTGGCAACATCAAACACGATCCTTTCCGTCCCGTAGTTCAGATTGCTTCCAAAAGTCACGGGCAGCGTGACCTTTCCCTTAGGTTGGCTTCTTCCCGGGTTGACCCCCTGAAACGTGCCCTTCTCCTCGAGGTCTCCATCAGGAATCTGCAGTTTCTCGATCACGGCAGACGAGATCAAGTTCAGACCGGCCCCGCCATCGACTAGCATCTTTGTCACCTTGAGGTTGCGTATTGTTGGTGAAACCAACAATGGCAAGCACCCGACCGCAGTAGTGCGATCAGGGTGATCCTCAGTGTCAAAAATGATAGGTGTGCTGGACCACTTCAGCGGCCTTTGGGCATCAAACGATGGCTCTGCCGCTGTAATCTCTCGCGCCCACTGTTTAAGCCGGCGGTGAGAAGTATGCAGCGAGGCGCCACCGTCGATGCACATGGCCTCTGTAGCTTTCTGAAACTCTTGGTCACCGGATTCGTCATCCTCTTTGTGATCGTCGTCTTCTAGCTTTTTGTCACGGCCCCAGGCGGGCCTCTCCTGTTGTTTATCTTTGCCGCGACGGCCCGCCTGGCCGTCACGCTTCTTGCCGGACCCCTCAGCACCGTCTTGGCCCTTCTCCTTGTCCCGCCTCTCATATTCAGCCCTCTGTTTCTCAGCGAGGAGCTCAACCTGTCGGCAGTCTTGGAGAGCATGGCCTTTGGTGCGATGGATCTTGCAGTATCGCTTGTCGGAGTTCCCTGGCTTCTCGGTAACCGCCAAGGCCCGGCAGGCGACACATCCGGCAATTTCCTTGCCGGGGTCATCTGCCTTGGTTTTCTTGGTGGAGCCGGTGTCACCAGATCCCTCGACGGCAAGCACGACTTTACCTTTGCGCTTCCTGTTGCGGCGCCGGCCCTTCTTCGCCGGGGCGGCAGTATCTTCATCTGAGGAGTCGGTTTCCACGCCGGCGTCTTCGCTGGGGTACTTCCTTCCCTCTTCAGCCCGGGCACATCTGTCAGCAAGAACATAGAGTTCTGCTACATCTTTCACCTTGTTCATTGCCAGCTCTTCGCGCATCTTGCGGTTACGCACGTTCTGATGGAACGCGCTGATGATGGCGGCAGGGTGAACATCAGGGATATTGTACTGTATCCGGCTGAACCTCTGTATATACTTACGAAGACTCTCGCCTCCCTTCTGGGGAATGACGTGCAGGTCGCTCGCTTGTCCATGGGCTTGGTGGCCTCCAGTAAAGGCGCCCACAAACTCATGGCACAAATCCGACCAGGAGCAAATAGAGTCTACCGACAAGTGCATCAACCATGACATGGCGTTGGGTTTAAGAGCCAACGGAATGTAATTCGCAAGCACCTTATCGTCGCGGGCTCCGGCAGCTTGCATCGCAATGGTGTAGATGCTGAGGAACTCGGACGGGTGGGTCTTGCCGCTATACTTTTCGCCCACGTCATGTTTGAAGGTGCGATGAGTGGGCCACTGGAACTGCCGCAGCTCACGGGTAAAAGCCAGACAGCCTACCTCGTAAGGTAGGCCTCCAGGGCTCTCCGGTGTCGGGTGGTTCACAGCAGGCCCTGCTCGCCTGTCTGACTAGTGGCGCGCTCCACGCCGGCGCTCGATAGTGGTTTGAGCGTCTTCATGTTCTCGTTCCCGAAGGACTTGGCGCTGGTCACAGTGGGTCCGCGGGTCGGATGACACTATGGAGATTTCGTCGCCCGCAACGTCGTGACGGGCTGGCGTCCGCGGCACCGGGCGAGGAGGAGGCGAGTGCACCGTGGTCGCGGCGCCGCCGGCTTTCCTGCCACTGGTGCGTGGAGCTCCGTCGGAGCATCGACCCGGGGGCTCCCCCGGACTTGGTTCGTCTTTGTTGGCCACCGCAAAAAGGCTTCGGATAGTGGCTCTCCATTCGTCGAGTTTCCCCGTAGTAGGAGGAAAATCGAGGAGCAACTGCGCGCGTGCCAGGGCTTCTGCTGGCGTCGGTGGCAGCGAAACCTGCACGGATTGCGACGCGCTTTGACTTCTGACCATGTCAGAAGGAGCTCTATCACGACTCCGCGGTCGCATGCCATCTTCACCAGTGCCTCGGCGAGCGGGCAGGTCTTCTACCTCCCGGGAGTGGCGCTCGGGGCTCTTCCCGCAGCGACGCCCGGGGTCTTCGGCGTGATTGCGCCGTTCATCGCGCGCCGCTTGATAGGAGCGCGCCGTCGGCACCGGCGTGGGAGTCTTGGAGGCCCTCGCATCGCCTTCGGGCGGGGCGGCAGCGATCTTGGAAGGCCCCGCGCCACCCGCGGAGGGCCTGGCTCCGTCTTTGGATTTTGCGGCGTGCGGCCCGTTACCAGGCGCACGAACATCGCCGCCTCCCAAACTCCAGCTGCTGGGACGGTGTTGGTGTTCGCGAACGGCGCCTCAGGTCCTTTCTGCGGTCGGTCCGCTGCTCGCCCGCGTCGGGACGGGATGTCCGGCTTCCGACGGGCCAACCGCCGCCGTCGTCTTCTTCTTGGGCGCCATGACGATGAAGAAGCGTCGAACTACTTGCTAAAGCCGATTCTCACAACTGTGCCCCCTACCTGGCGCGCCAAAGATGTCGGTGGGAACGACACCTATGGGATCACAAGAATCCCTACTACGATTGTGGGGCCCGGGGTCGTGAGAAGAGCGGATCAAACAGATAGCACACGGTTCGTTTATCCAGGTTCGGCCCGCGGGGATGCATAAAACCCTACTCCTGCTTTGGTGGACTGTATATCTATGTTCTTGAGCTAGCTGTGGGGCGTGAGGAGCTCCAAAAAGCTAAATCCCCCTCCTGGTCGCCTCGGGCCTCCTTTTATAGGAAAGGGGTTGCCACAGTGGCACACAGGAGGTGGAAAGGGTAAAGTGATGTGAGGTTATCCCTCGCAGTACATGACAAGGCGCATTTAATGCGTCTTGCCCAGGTGTCCTTGCTTTCTCGAGGACGGGGGATAGCCCTGTCTCGTCCATCGCCGCTCCCTCTCGTGTCGACACGTGCCCTGGCAAGCGGCGCCTGCGGTGCCATGTAGGCAAGCAGGCAGCTGAGGTGGCGCAGTGGTGGGTCTTCACGAAGATCCGCATGCCGCCACGCAGGTGCCTGCCCAGCTGGTTGGGTCGGCAGCTGCATGCGAACGGCGGTGGAGGTTTGACTGGCGTGGGCCTGATGGTGGCCCAACGGGTGTTCTTGGCAAGGGCCTTGCCGGGGCCCCGGCAAGGGTCTTGCCGTGGCGCCTGCTGTCATCCCCGGCAAGGCTCTTGCCGGGGGCCTTGTGGTCCTCCTTGGTTGGGATCCCGTCAAGGATCATCATCTTCTGAAGGATGTATCTGATCTCGAATGTCTTCACAAAGATCTGCATGCCACCACGGGGATGTCTCCCGAATCCTTGCCCCATGGGGGCAGTGGACTCAAGGGTGACTCACTCCGCAGGTGTGGGGCGAGCTGCCACGGCAAGGGTCTTGCCGGGTTTGCTAAAACCGCCTCCCGGCAAGGATCTTGCTGGGGGGAGTCTGCTTCGTCCCCTTTGCTATTTGTGGTCTTGGTCTTTGCGTCGTTCTGCTTCTCCTGAGCTTCGGCCTTACCTTGGCTCACCTCCCTTGCCTTGCTCAGTGTGGTGGTGCCCGTGGCTCAGACTGCCCGTGCACAGTTATAGGGGTACAAAAAGCGTACCCCTCTTTTTGTACACCGACAAGAGGCTTACATCAATGTTATATTCATGCCCCGATCATGAGCTCTCAAGAGAAATAATTATGCAAAGTTTTTATGCTCGGCTTTCTGAAAACAATCGCACCATGCTCGATACTTCTTGTGCTGGCTCTTTTATGATGAAGACTATTGAATTCAGATGGAATTTATTGGATAGAATTAAATGCAACTCTGAAGATTGGGACCTCGACGAAGGTAAGGAGTCAGGTATGACACCTAAGTTTGATTGTGTTAAATCTTTTATGGACACCGATATTTTCCGTAAGTTTAGCACTAAATATGGACTTGACTCTGAGATAGTAGCTTCTTTCCGTGAATCTTTTGCTACTTATGTTGATCTCCCTAAGGAGAAGTGGTTTAAATATCATCCTCCCATAGAAGTAAAAGTAGCTGCACCTATTAAAGTTGAAGAAAAGATTGTCACTTATAATGATCCTATCGTTCCTACTTCTTACATTGAGAAACCACCTTTCCCTGTTAGAATAAAGGATCATGCTAAAGTTTCAACTATTGTTCATAATAGCAATATTAGAACTTATACACCTCCTGAGCAAGTTAAAGTAGAACCTAATATTGCTATTGTTAAAGATCTCTTGTCTGATAATATTGATGGGCATGTTATTCAGTTCGAAGGTGAAACCGCTAGAATTGCTAAACCTTGTGATAAAGATAAACATAGACCTGTGGTAGGCGTGCCTGTTATTTCTGCTAAAATAGGAGATCATTGTTATCATGGCTTATGTGATATGGGTGCTAGTGCTAGTGTTATACCTCATGACTTATACAAAGAAATAAAGAATGAAATTGCACCTGTTGAGTTAGAAGATATTGATGTTACTATTAAACTTGCTAATAGAGATACTATTGCACCAATTGGAATTGTTAGAGATGTTGAAGTCTTGTGTGGGAAAACTAAATATCATGCTGATTTTCTTGTTCTTACTTCTCCGCAAGATAGCTTTTGTCCAATTATATTTGGTAGACCCTTCTTAACTACTGTCAATGCTACCATAGACTGCACTAAGAATATTGTTACTGTTGGTTTGGGTGATATGGTTCATGAGTTTAATTTCTCTAAATTTAGTAAAAAACATCGTGAGGAAGAATTACCTAGTAAGGATGAAATTATTGGTCTTGCTTCTATTGCCGTACCTCCTAGTGACCCTTTAGAACACTATTTGCTAGACCATGAAAATGATATGTTCATGAATGAAAGAAGGGAAATAGATGAAGTATTTTTTAAACAGGAATCTATTCTGCATCACAACATGCCTGTTGAAATTTTAGGGGATCCTCCTCCACCCAAGGGTGATCCCGTGTTTGAGCTTAAACCGTTGCCTGATAATCTTAAATATGCTTATCTTGATGAAAAGAAGATATATCCTGTTATTATTAGTGCTAACCTTTCAGAGCATGAAGAAGAAAGATTATTGAAAACTCTGAAGAAGCATCGTGCTGCTATTGGATATACTCTTGATGATCTTAAGGGCATTAGTCCCACTCTATGTCAACATAAAATAAATTTGGAAGCAGATGCCAAACCAGTTCGTGATCCTCAACGACGTCTGAGTCCTAAAATGAAAGAAGTGGTAAGAAAAGAAATACTAAAGCTTCTGGAGGCAGGTATAATCTATCCCGTTGCTGATAGTGAGTGGGTAAGTCCTGTCCATTGTGTCCCTAAGAAGGGAGGTATTACTGTTGTTCCTAATGATAAAGATGAATTGATTCCACAAAGAATTATCACAGGTTATCGGGTGGTAATTTATTTTCGCAAATTAAATAAAGCTACTAAGAAAGATCATTACCCCTTACCTTTTATTGATCAAATGCTAGAAAGATTATGTAAACATACACGCTATTGCTTTCTAGATGGTTATTCTGGTTTCTCTCAAATACCTGTGTCGGCTAGAGATCAATCAAAGACTACTTTTACATGCCCTTTTGGTACTTTTGCTTATAGACGTATGCCTTTTGGTTTATGTAATGCACCTGCTACCTTTCAAAGATGCATGATGGCTATATTCTCTGACTTTTATGAAAAGATTTGTGAGGTTTTCATGGACGACTTTTCCGTCTATGGTTCCTCTTTTGACGATTGCTTGAGCAATCTTGATCGAGTTTTGCAGAGATGTGAAGAAACTAATCTTGTCTTGAATTGGGAAAAGTGCCACTTTATGGTTAATGAAGGTATTGTCTTGGGGCACAAAGTTTCTGAAAGAGGTATTGAAGTTGATAAAGCCAAGGTTGATGCTATTGAAAAGATGCCATGTCCCAAGGACATCAAAGGTATAAGAAGTTTCCTTGGTCATGCTGGATTTCATAGGAGGTTCATTAAGGACTTCTCAAAAATTTCTCGGCCTCTGACTAATTTATTGCAAAAAGATATACCATTTGTCTTTGATGATGATTGTGTAGAAGCATTTGAAATACTTAAGAAAGCATTAGTCTCTGCACCTATTGTTCAGCCACCTGATTGGAACCTACCCTTTGAAATTATGTGTGATGCTAGTGATTATGCTGTAGGTGCTGTTCTAGGGCAAAGAGTTGATAAGAAATTAAATGTTATTCATTATGCTAGTAAGACTCAAGACAATGCTCAAAGAAATTATGCTACTACTGAAAAAGAGCTTTTAGCAGTTGTATTTTCTTGTGATAAGTTCAGATCTTATATTGTTGATTCCAAAGTAAATATTCAAACTGATCATGCTGCTATTAAATATCTAATGGAAAAGAAAGATGCTAAACCTAGACTTATTAGATGGGTTCTCTTGCTACAAGAATTTGATTTGCATATTGTTGATAGAAAGGGAGCTGAGAACCCCGTTGCAGACAACCTGTCTAGGTTAAAAAATATTCTTGATGACCCACTACCTATTAATGATAACTTTCCTGATGAACAATTAAATGTTATAAGTACTTCTCGTAGTACTCCATGGTATGCTGATTATACTAATTATATTGTTGCTAAATTTATACCAGCTAGCTTCACATACCAACAAAAGAAAAGGTTCTTCTATGATTTGAGACATTACTTTTGGGATGACCCACATCTTTATAAAGAAGGAGTAGATGGTGTTATTAGATGTTGTGTACCTGAGCATGAACAGGAACAGATCCTATGCAAGTGTCATTCCGAGTCTTATGGAGGACACCACGCTGGAGATAGAACTGCACATAAAGTATTGCAATCTCATTTTTATTGGCCTACTCTCTTCAAGGATGCTCGTAAGTTTGTCTTGTCTTGTGATGAATGTCAAAGAATTGGTAATATTAGTAGACGTCAAGAAATGCCTATGAATTATTCACTTGTTATTGAACCGTTTGATGTTTGGGGCTTTGATTATATGGGACCTTTTCCTGCCTCTAATGGATACACACATATTCTAGTTGCTGTTGATTACGTTACTAAGTGGGTAGAAGCTATTCCAACTAGTAGTGCTGATCATAACACTTCTATTAAAATGCTTAAAGAAGTTATTTTCCCGAGGTTTGGAGTCCCTAGATATTTAATGACTGATGGTGGTTCACACTTTATTCATGGTGCCTTCCGTAAAATGCTTGCTAAATATGATGTTAATCATAAAATTGCATCTCCTTATCACCCACAGTCTAGTGGTCAAGTAGAGTTGAGCAATAGAGAGCTCAAATTAATTTTGCAAAAGACTGTTAATAGGTCTAGAAATAATTGGTCCAAGAAACTTGATGATGCATTATGGGCTTATAGAACTGCATACAAAAATCCTATGGGTATGTCTCCGTATAAAATGGTTTATGGAAAAGCATGTCACTTACCTCGAACTAGAACATAAGGCATATTGGGCTATTAAAGAGCTTAACTATGATTTTAAACTTGCCGGTGAGAAAAGGTTATTTGATATTAGCTCACTTGATGAATGGAGAACCCAAGCTTATGAAAATGCCAAGTTGTTTAAAGAAAAAGTTAAAAGATGGCATGAAAAAGGATACAAAAGCGTGAGTTTAATGTAGGTGATTATGTATTGCTATACAACTCTCGTTTAAGAATTTTTGCAAAACTTCTCTCTAAATGGGAAGGCCCCTATGTTATCGAAGAGGTCTATCATTCCCGTGCCGTAAAAATCAACAATTTCGAGGGCACAAATCCGAAGGTGGTAAACAGTCAAAGAATTAAACATTATATCTCAGGTAATCCCATAAATGTTGAAACCAATATTATTGAAACCGTAACCCCGGAGGAATACTTAAGGGACACTTTCCAGAATGTTTCAGACTCCGAAAAGGAATAGGTATGTGGTATGGTAAGTAAACCGACTCCAAAACAATTTTGAAGGCAATATTTCTCCGTTTTAGAATATTTAGAAAAATAGAAAAATAAGTAGCAGTCCGGGAAGGACACGAGGGCCCCATGAGGGTGGTGGGCGCGCCCTACCCCCCTACCTCGTGAGCACCTCGTGTGCTTTCCGGACTCTGTTTTCTTGCACGTTACGTATTTTGCTCGTTAAAAATTCATTATATATTCTCACGAAGGTTTTGACTCCCGTATCACGCAAACCTCCTCTCTTTTTGTTTCGAGCTGTTTTTCTGACAGATCTAGGTTATCATGACGGCCCCAAGCGCCTCCAAGGACAAGTTCTTCGAGAAGGTCATCAACCCTTACCTCGCGGAGGTGCTGCGACACCCTCAAACCATTGAGTTGCGTGATGGGTTGCTGCACATCTGCGATGAAGAGGGACCAAAGGGGACCGGAAGCATAGAGACGAGGCTCGAAGCAGTGGAGTAACAAGTTTTCAAGTGCCAGGGAATGGTGGAGCGTGGAATCAACGCCAGCCACACAATGCTCGCGGAGTTCACTAACAATTACAAGCCGGATGCCAAGAACACCGAGGAAGCCATATTCAAGCTATATGAGAAGATCGAGCACCTCTAAGCCCAAGTCTATGACCTTCAAAACCAAAACTGTGAGTATGAATATAGATTCAAAAGAACGAGTTTGGCTGCAGATTTGAGGATTCCGGAGACTCGATAATCTTTCTACAATGGTGAACCTATGCCTTGGAAGATGGATGACAAGCCCGCATCATCAACAACACCTCTGTCGTCTCCTCCAACAAAGAAGAATTGAGTATCTGGGTATGGGCACTCCCCTTGGCAACTGCCAAGCTTGGGGGAGGTCCCCGGTATCGTATCACAATCACAACTCCTATCTTTACCGGTTTTCTTAGTTCAAACCTATTAGTAGTATCTTGATCCAGTAGAATAAAGTTTATGGCATGATCTAGTTCTGAGTTTTGCTTTATGATCTCTCTATGTAATCGAGTTCGTGAGTTATATATAATAAAGATTAGTGTTGAGTGAAGGGCTTAATTATTTTTCCATGATCTTGGGTGAATAAAAGAAAAGAGAAAAAGAATAAAAAGACACAAAAAGTTCATATTGATCTTATTGAGAATAATGACTTCACATAGAAAGAGTATGATGATTAAAAGTTGTTGGGAGTTGGCAGGCATAGCTTTGGTCATTGTTGCGATTAATAGGAAGTAATAAGGAAAGAGAGGTTTTCACATATAGATATGTTATCATTGACATCTTTTATGACTGGGAGCACTCATTAAAATATGACATGCCAAAGAGTTGATATTGGACAAGGAAGACAACGTAATGAGTTATGTCTTTCTTATATCTAAGATAAAGTATGTTGTCATGGATCCTCTAACTTGTTGAGCTTGCCTTTCCCCCTCATGCTAGCCAAATTCTCAGCACCAAGTAGAAATACTACTTGTGCTTCCAAATACCCTTAAACCAGTTTTGCCATGAGAGTCCACCATATCTACCTATGGATTGAGTAAGATCCTTCAAGTAAGTTGTCATCGGTGCAAAGCAATAAAAATTGCTCTAAATATGTATGATTGATTGGTGTGGGAGAAATAAGCTTTATACGATCTTGTGATGTGAAAGTAATAAAAGCGATGGACTGCATAATAAAGGTTCATATCACAAGGGGCAATATAAAGTGACGTTCTTTCGCATTGAGATTTTATGCATCCAACCATAAAAGTGCATGGCAACCTCTGCTTCCCTCTGTGAAGGGCCTATCCTTTATTATTATCTTCTACCTTCTGCAAGAGTCATGGTGATCTTCACCTTTTCTTTTTTATTTTATCCTTTGGCAAGCTCAGCATGTTGGAAAGAACATGATATATATATAATTGGATGTAGGGGAGAATGAACCATTATTGTTGACATTACCCTTGAGGTAAAAGGTTGTGGGGCAAAACTATAAGCTCCCATATTTCTTTGTGTCCCATTAAAACTCCATAACCACAAGTATCGCGTGAGTGTTAGCAATTATGGACGACTAAATGATAGTTGAGTATCTGGACTTGCTTTTTAGCTCTGACATAGACACTTTCCGATGTTATGATAAATTGCAATTGTTTCAATGACTGAGATTATAGTCTGTTGGAGCCCAATAAGGTTTATGATTTATACTTTTGCATTGTGAATAGATCATCACTTGAACATAAGTAATCATATGACAAAATCTATATATTTTGCTGTTATGAGAATAATCATGATGCCTTCATGTCCGTATTTTATTTTATCGACGCCTCTACCTCTAAACATGAGGACATATTTATTGTTATCGACTTTTCGCTTGAGGACAAGCGAGGTCTAAGCTTGGGGGAGTTGATACGTCCATTTTGCATCATGCTTTTATATCGATATTTATCGCATTATGGACTGTTATTTCACTTTATGTCACAATACTTATGGCTATTCTATCTTATTTTACAAGGTTTACATAAGGAGGGAGAATGCGGGCAGCTGGAATTCTGGTCTGGAAAAGGAGCAAATATTAGAGACCTATTCTGCGCAACTCCAAAAGTCCTGAAACTCCACGGAACGTCTTAAAAGAAATAAAGAAAAATCCACGCCAAAGATGAAGGCTAGGGGGGCCACACCCTTCTCACGAGGGTGGGGGGCGCCCCCCCTAGGGCGCGCCCCCCTACCTCGTGGGCCCCCTGGTGGCTCTCCGACGCCCATCTTCTCCTATATGAGGTCTTTTGATGAGAAAAAAAATAAGGAGGAACTTTTCGGGACGAGACTCCGCCGCCACGAGGCGGAACCCTGGCGGATCCAATCTAGAGATCCGGCAGAGCTGTTCTGCCAGGGAAACTTCCCTCCGGGAGGGGGAAATCATCACCATCGTCACCACCAACGCTCCTCTCATCGGGAGAGGGAAATCTCCATCAACATCTTCACCAGCACCATCTCATCTCCAAACCCTAGTTCATCTCTTGTATCTAATTCTTGTCTCAAAGTCCGGGATTGGTGCTAGTAGGTTACTAGTAGTGTTGATTACTCATTGTACTTGATGCTAGTTGGTTTAATTGGTGGAAGATCATATGTTCAGATCCTATATGCATATTATTACCCCTCTGGTTATGAACATGAATATGCTTTGTGGGTAATTACGTTTGTTCCTGAGGACAAGGGAGAAGTCTTGCTATGAGTAGTCATGTGAATTTGGTATTCGTTTGATATTTTGATAAGATGTATGTTGTCTAGCCTCTGGTGGTCTTATGTGAACGTCGACTACATAACACTTCACCATTATTTGGGCCTAGAGGAAGGCATTGGGAAGTAATAAGTAGATGATGGGTTGCTAGAGTGACAGAAGCTTAAACCCTAGTTTATGCGTTGCTTCGTAAGGGGCTGATTTGGATCCATATGTTTCATGCTATGGTTAGGTTTACCTTAATACTTTTGTTGTAGTTGCGGATGCTTGCAATAGAGGTTAATCATAAGTGGGATGCTTGTTCAAGTAAGAACAACACCCAAGCACCGGTCCACCCACATATCAAATTATCGAAGTATCGAACGCGAATCATATGAACGTGATGAAAACTAGCTTGACGATATTCCCATGTGTCCTCGGGAGCGCTTTTCCTATTATAAGAGTTTGTTCCGGCTTGTCCTTTGCTACAAAAGGATTGGGCCATCTTGCTGCACTTTATTTACTTTTGTTACTTATTGCTCGTTACAACCTATCTTATCACAAAACTATCTGTTACCACATATTTCAGTACTTGTAGAGAATACCTTGCTGAAAACCGCTTATCATTTCCTTCTGCTCCTCGTTGGTTTCGACACTCTTACTTATCGAAAGGACTACGATAGATCCCCTATACTTGTGGGTCATCATTCACTTCCCGGACTCCGCCGAGAAGAGACCATCATCGTTACACACGCGGTTGATGTATTTTAATTAAGATCAACTTCAGGTTTTCTACAACAGGACATTAACAAATTCCCATCTGACCATAACCGCGGGCACGGCTTTCGAAAGTTCAAATCCCTGCAGGGGTGTCCCAACTTAGCCCATCACAAGCTCTCATGGTCAACGAAGGATATTCCTTCTCCCAAGACAATCCGATCAGACTCGGCATCCCGGTTACAAGACATCCTCGACAATGGTAAAACAAGTCCAGCAAGACCGCCCGATGTGCCGACATCCCGATAGGAGCTGCACATATCTCATTCTCAGGGCACACCGGATAAGCAATCCGTACAACTAAAACCAGCCCTTGAGTTTCCCCGAGGTGGCGCTGCAAGGGGCTCTAGTTTGGACCAACACTTAGACAAGCACTGGCCCGGGGGGGGGGGTTAAAATAAAGATGACCCTTGGGCTGGCCTAACCCAAGGGAAAAAAGGCTAGGTGGCGAATGGTAAAACCAACGTTGGGCCTTGCTGGAGGAGTTTATTCAAAGCGAACTGTCAAGGGGTTCCCATTATAACCCAACCGTGTAAGGAACGCAAAATCCGGGAACATAACACCGATATGACGGAAACTACGGCAGCAAGAGTGGAACAAAACACCAGGCATAAGGCCGAGCCTTCCACCCTTTACCAAGTATATAGATGCATTAATTAAATAAGAGATATTGTGATATCCCAACAAAATATCCATGTTCCAAACATGGAACAAACTCCAATCTTCACCTGCAACTAACAACGCTATAAGAGGGGCTGAGCAAAGCGGTAACATAGCCAAACAACGGTTTGCTAGGACAAGGTGGGTTAGAGGCTTGGCTTAACAATATGGGAGGCGAGATAAGCAATTGGTAGGTATCTCAGCATTGGCATAGAAAAAGAGAGAGCAACTAGCAAGCAAAGATAGAAGTGATTTCGAGGGTATGGTCATCTTGCCTGAGATCCCGCAAGGAAGAAGAACGAGTCCATGAAGAACACAAACGGACATAGTCGAATGGGTCCTCACAAACACGACGTAATCGGAACCAACCCGAAGAAGCAACACCGGAAAGAAGCACGCAACATAGTAAACAAACCACACATGAACATGGCATGATATGCGGGATGCGATATGTGATGCATATGCATGATTTGGAAAGGAATGAATGAACCTGGCATCAACTTGGAAAAACCAAGAGCCACTGGAAAGGTGAGATGATTTCGGTCAAAATTGATATAAAGATCACCGGAATCGGATGCACGGTTTGGAAATGGCAAGCAAAACAAATATGGCACCGGTCTGCGATAAACAACAAGTAGCCATCTAAATGCATCAAGATAAATATGCTACAGCACTCACACATAGCAACAAAATACATGGAAAGGATCCACTCAAGATGCTTGACAAAAGATTAACACTGAGCTACGGCTAATTCACTCATTAACAGGTTCAAACAAGCATGGCAAAAGAGCAAAAGATAACAGGTTTCAGAGTTGGTGAAATTAACAGCATGTCAGGAATTTATCACCAGGAAGCAATGTTTAGAGCACGATAACTACCTGCTACAAGAACATATCATGGCAAAGAAAGGCATGGCATGAAGCTACTCAAAGCATATAACAAAAGTTCCTTAGTGACCATGAGCCAAAAGGGATCAGAAAATACAATTACAAGCATGTGAACATAGCAAAAACATAAACAGATTCAGACTTAGTGAAAAACTGGAGCATGGCAAAACATATTACGAGTAGGCATGTTTACGAGCTCGATGCACTCACTACGAGGCATTGCATGAAACACTAAGCATACACCCAGCAAATAGACATGGCATAGAAGCTAGACATGGCAAGAACAACATCAAAGCATGCACGGATCAACAACAACAAGCTTGGCAAAATTGCTAAACATGTTAACAATCTGCCAGGAACATTTTATAGCAAAAATAGAGCTCGATTGACTCAAGCTAGGGTGCTCCATAATTGCAAACAAAGACATGGATGGGTAGAGCTCAACATTATCTACAAAACATCCTTACTGATCATCCTCAAAAGAGGCACGGATCACTAGGAAACAACATGAACATATGGCATAAAAATAATGACAGGGCAAGGACTTAGTGAAATTCTAAGTCCCTGAAATCAGCATCATTGAGTAAGCTACTTTGCATGCTTGTGCTAGTCACCACAAAGATCACAAAAATACATGCCATACACCCCTGTAGAGATGGCATGGCATATTTCAAAACACATGTAGAGCTCAGGATCATAGCATGCACACATTAATCATGACAAAATGACAAAAGTGCATTTGCTGAAACAGATCTGAAACTATCATCACATAGCCCTTGACGGTGTCCTGGACTAGGGGGTACTCACCACATCGTCTCCCGATCTATTAGATTGCGCCGAGGACCCCCGTGGCCGTATACTCATGGGCCAGTTCAGACGGCTGCCGCATACAAGGAAGATTCCACAAGACTTGGCGATCAAGACAAGGACTTCTCCACACCGGCGTATTCGGCAAGGACTCTTGTTATCCTAGGCCTCCGGTGCATTATATAAACCGAGGCCAGGCTAGTCGATAGATAGACAATATATACAACAATCATACCATAGGCTAGCTTGTAGGGTTTAGCCTCCTTAATCTCGTGGTAGATCTACTCTTGTAGTACCCATGTCATCAATATTAATCGAGCAGGACGTAGGGTTTTACCTCCATCAAGAGGGCCCGAACCTGGGTAAAACATTGTGTCCCATGCCTCCTGTTACCATCGATCCTAGACGCACAGTTCGGGACCCCCTACCCGAGATCCGCCGGTTTTGACACCGACATTGGTGCTTTCATTGAGAGTTCCGCTGTGTGATCGACAAAAGGATCGATGGCTCGCCGGCAGATCAACTGCGACTTTGGTGTCTCCGTCACCAGTTCGACTGGTCACCTTGGTTCGACCAAGAATTGCGCCCCGTGTTCGGATCACCATGTTCGGGCGAGGGCCTTCATCAAACATCAACTCCGATCTCTATCAAGATCACGGAGGAATCATCTATGGAGCTCGGGGGCTCAACGTCAACATTGCCCTCAAGCGACCGTGTTGTTTTTTTACAGCGAACTCGTATCTGCCGCCACCACCTCCTCGAGTATCGCTTTGACGATCGCTTTGGTGGAATTGTGCGGAGTTGAGTCTATAACAACCCTGGAAAATTTCGTCGAGTTCTGATGGAGGAATCTCTGGCAATCCACGATATACCGGAGCCCTGTCAAATTTGGATGGGAATTTGGATGAGTTTAGGGCGTGGTGTCTAGCTTCTAGCTCGGACGTCCTTTGGAAGATCCAACCGTTGATCGGCTGCGGAATTCCTGTATCTACCCCCTTCAAAATTTCAGCTCGATCCGACCGTCCAAACTCTGGGAACCTTCCGATTAGTGCATCACTTTTCGGATCTGTTTTCTGCGAGAAAATGAATCCGACCCGAGTTCATCTTTTTTATGAACGGGATTTCGAAGATCCTTTTGAAGGAAGTTTTGTATGGGGTATTGTGTTTTGTTTCCGAACACATCCCACTAACTTTAAGATCTTTTGAATATGATCTTCAACATCATGCTGATGTTAAACCAGTCCGGCAATATTACTCCACGGCTGCCGACCTGCGCTAGACACGTCGTCACTTTAGCCGAGCTCAACTTCTTCGAATCATCATCTCGGCAAGCCGAACAAGAGTCCGGCATCGCAAAGGATAAATCATCATCAACATCGCCGCCCCACGGATTACACGGAGCGGGCATACCGGCATCGCCACACGGTTGCTTCCTCAAGCCGACATCGACCACGTCACGACCTACATCGACAGGGCCGCACTATTGCTTCTTCAAGCTGGTGTCCATCACGCCAACCTACTTCGACTCATCGGCTGACGTCGAGGCTTCGACATCTCGGCTGGACCGGGGGCTTCGCCATCTCTTCATCAACCTACTCCGTCATGTTAGCTGGGCCGAGGGCTTTGCCTCGGCGAGTCAACCTTTACCAGCATTGCCATGCCATCATTTTATCGCCCATCAGGCAATGGGTGTGCGGAGCGAGTCCCAATTTTGGGAATCACCTTCCTTCGGATTGCTATAACAAATAAACCAGGTGCTATTAATCCCAGTATTTTTTGCTTGTTTGGGTTCATTTTTCCCAAGGAATTATTACTCTGGTTTGTCCATGATATGTACACAGGTCTATCAAATGGTGACCGCATTAACAAAGGTCGCGTGGTGGTTCGATCAGTTTCCGTACATAGTCCGGCAAACGCCGCATCCGGAGCTCGGACCGACCTGTGAATTCAGGCTTTGCCATGCCTCTACTACATCACGCCGACGCCCTGCATCGACATTGACTTCGGCGCCAGGCCATATTTCTTCTATTCCTCACTTTGCATAAATTATTTATTATACAACATTTTTTTAATTATCATTATTACTATTATCTCCGGTTTGCACTATTTTTTGTGCACAGGAAAATGATCCGGGGACTTCGGCATCACTCTGCCGATCTGCATTGACCGTGCTATGTCACCACTTCGGCGTGTCGAGCTCTCCGCTCCGCCACCTCGGGACCGGCTTGGGGGATGGAACCTTGCCCCGCATCAAGCTCGGACCGCGTCATCAATACCGAACACATTAATCAGCTAAGTCGCTTTCATGCTCAAAGCTTTAATTTCTAACTTGTGCTCGGTTCGACCAATCATTATACTTTTTTGGAAAAAAGTTGCTTGTAAAAAATTTCCTTGTCCAAACTTTGTTTGTGACGCATAAATTCAAATACCCCGTTTACTTGGGGGCTTCCTTTATGAAGCTTTTTCCTGTTGCATATGATTATACTTGTACAGCTTCGTTCCTTGTTCGTGTATTACGCCACAATATGCACCATATTGACTTAAGCGATTTGCAAGCTGGGTTGCCTCGCTCCTGTGTTTACCCCTACGTTCCCGATTGTTCGGCTAGGGAGTAAAGGGAGCACCTCTGCGATTGTCATGATCAGGTCAACCGAGCTGGACCTCAGACTGGGTGAAGCCGAAAGCTAGCGCTCTTATAGTTTTCAATGATATTCGGCACACAACGGAACTCATGAGTACAAAAAATCTATTGCACAAGTCTCATAATAACAATGAGCACCGAAGAAAGGTATCGGTGGGGGTACTATTTTCTTCGAAGATGCTTCTTACACTTCACGGTAATATAGCATAAGTTCCCTGAGCGCGCTTTGTCTGTTACAGCCTTATGGCCTGATTGCCTGGTTATTGGAAACACCATCGATATTCTCGACCGATGGAGTACATAACACTTTTCGGTCCTTGACCGAAGAGGGAGAAGCTGACGGTCGGTTAAGACGCGTTTAAAGTTCGGTTGAACATAGATATGATATAAGTACTTCGGTACATGCAATCATTCTTCTACCCAAGTCACTTGGGGGCTCTTAAGTTTATTTGAGCCGTTTTATAATAAGTGTTCTTCTTCTTAGTCGTTGCAAAGTTTTATTATTATTTATCACTCCTTTTTCGACACGAGTGTGCGGTCACTACTCGGGGAGCCTAATTTCTCTCTCAAAGCCGCTAGAGTTTAGTTTGCTAAAATGGCCTGATGAGAAGTACTCCGCCCTCGGGATAGGAGGTTGAAGCCGTAGGCTGACCCGCTCGAAGTCTTGAGATAGGATGTATCATGTTAAAGCACGACAGAAGCACTTCTTTTTTCTCAGACCAACTTTCGGATTGGCACCGAACACTTGATATTGTTCGGACGTTATGTTTTTACTGACGTTTCTTGGTTTTCCAAGCTTTTTGGCACTTTTAAAACTATTTGTGCTTCTCCAGCATTAGTCTCGCAGTGCAACGCCAGACACCTTTAGGGATTCGGCAAAAACATTCTCAGATATTGCTATATATGCATTAGTTTCGAATTGTCTCTTCGGTCAATAGTTGGGTTGCCCGGCTCCTGCACTTGCTTCCTACGTTCCGTTTTGTTCGGCTAGGCGTGCAAAGGGAGAACCACTGCGATTGTGCTTCCAGCTCACATGGTTAAGCACCTCAGTGGAGAAAGCCAAAAACTGACTTTAACAATAAACGTAAACTGGTCAGCGATCCGATGACTATGTTAAATGATGGGCCGTTCATAACATTGGCCGAAGTGTTTACGGCTTGACCCCGACTGTCGCCGAACACTACCGGGGGCTATTAACTGGCCTCCCAAACTAAATCCTCAATATTTTAGAGCGGAGGTTTAATGATCATGCTTAGCATGACAACCCAAAGAAAGGAACCGATAGCGGGACTATTTTCTTTGGAAGACATTTGTTCTGTTAAACAGTGATATAACTCTCTGCGTACCTTTGTTTATAAAACCGTATGGCCAGATTGCCTTGTTTGTTGTAAATCTTTTCCCTCATAAAGGCTTTATAAAGTAGGACAAACACTCCTCGGCTACTGGCCGAGGAGGTGGAAGCCGATGGTCGGTCAAACAAAGTTTTGTACAATGCGGATCCGAGCATTAATGACGTAAAGTACTTGGATACATAGAGTCATTACACATAATTTGTGATTTTCCTATGGATATTGATCCTTAATTCGGCCACCCGTGCCCGCATTAAGGCCCGGGGGCTACTGGGCTTCGGGCTTATTATTTACAAATATTAAAGGGGCACATCGATCCCCTGATCTGCTATTGCCACCCGACCAGTGTCTTGGGGGCTACTGCATTGCTTGTCCAATGCAGAAAATTTTATGTGCAATATAGTTTCCGAGGAGATTTTGATCCTCAGGTTGGTCGGCTGCACCCAACCTGAGTCTTGAGGACTGACCACGCCGCTTTTGTGTCCCGAAGTATTCTGCCGAGCTAGGACTTGATCCTCAGGCCGATTTTGCAAATCAACCTGAGTCTCAGCGGCTACTGGGATCAGCGGTCTTATGTAATCCTTCATGTGCATCTCGGGTTTTAGACCGATACACACCTTGAGGGCTACTGGCTATATATCTCGGCAGAGAATAAATTGCACCAATAAAAAATATTGACAAAAAATCGGCCCATAGTCGGGGTGGTGCACCACCTCGGAAGCAGTCCGGCATAAAGCTCGGGCGCTAGTGGCTGGCTCCATAGAGGGCATTTCCGGCATTAAGCTCGGCTAAACCCCTTCAACTTTTTTGAACCAAGGTGATATGACACCTTGGATATAGTCTGGCATTGGAGCCTGGACACAGTCCGGCGTTGGAGCTCGGATATATTTCGGCGTTGGAGCTCGGATATACAGTCCGGCGTTGGAGCACGGATACATAGTCCGGCGTTGGAGCTATTGGAAATATGCCCTAGAGGCAATAATAAATTAGTTATTATTATATTTCCTTGTTCATGATAATCGTTTATTATCCATGCTATAATTGTATTGATAGGAAACTCAGATACATGTGTGGATACATAGACAACACCGTGTCCCTAGTAAGCCTCTAGTTGACTAGTTCGTTGATCAATAGATGGTTACGGTTTCCTGACCATGGACATTGGATGTCATTGATAACGGGATCACATCATTAGGAGAATGATGTGATGGACAAGACCCAATCCTAAGCATAGCACTAGATCGTGTAGTTCGTATGCTAAAGCTTTTCTAATGTCAAGTATCATTTCCTGAGACCATGAGATTGTGCAACTCCCGGATACCGTAGGAGTGCTTTGGGTGTACCAAACGTCACAACGTAACTGGGTGACTATAAAGGTGCACTACAGGTATCTCCGAAAGTGTCTGTTGGGTTGGCACGAATCGAGACTGGGATTTGTCACTCCGTGTAAGCGGAGAGGTATCTCTGGGCCCACTCGGTAGGACATCATCATAATGTGCACAATGTGATCAAGGAGTTGATCACGGGATGATGTGTTACGGAACGAGTAAAGAGATTTGCCGGTAACGAGATTGAACAAGGTATCGGGATACCGACGATCGAATCTCGGGCAAGTATCGTACCGATAGACAAAGGGAATTGTATACGGGATTGATTAAGTCCTTGACATCGTGGTTCATCCGATGAGATCATCGTGGAACATGTGGGAGCCAACATGGGTATCCAGATCCCGCTGTTGGTTATTGACCGGAGAACGTCTCGGTCATGTCTGCATGTCTCCCGAACCCGTAGGGTCTACACACTTAAGGTTCGATGACGCTAGGGTTGTAAAGGAAGTTTGTATGTGGTTACCGAATGTTGTTCGGAGTCCCGTATGAGATCTTGGACGTCACGAGGAGTTCCGGAATGGTTCGGAGGTAAAGATTTATATATAGGAAGTCCTATTTCGGCCATCGGGACGAGTTTCGGGGTCATCGATATTGTACCGGGACCACCGGAAGGGTCCCGGGGGCCCACCGGGTGGGGCCACCTATCCCGGAGGGTCCCATGGGCTGAATTGGGAAGGGATCCAGCCCAAAGTGGGCTGGGGCGCCACTTCCCCCTAGGGCCCATGCGCCTAGGGTGGGGGGGAACCCTAAGGAAGAGTCCCAAGGGGGTAAGGCACCTCCTAGGTGCCTTGGGGGGGAGGGAAACCTCCCTTGGCCGCCACCCCTTAGGAGATTGGATCTCCTAGGGCCGGCGCCCCCCCTTGGCCCTCCTATATATAGTGGGGGAAGGAGGGCTCTTTCATCCATGCCTTTGGTTGCCTCCTTCTCCCTTCTCCAACACCTCCTCCTCTCCCGTGGTGCTTGGCGAAGCCCTGCAGGATAGCCACGCTCCTACATCACCACCACGCCGTTGTGATGCTGCTGGATGGAGTCTTCCTCAACCTATCCCTCTCTCCTTGCTGGATCAAGGCATGGGAGACGTCACCGGGCTGTATGTGTGTTGAACGCGGAGGTGCCGTCCGTTCGGCACTTGGTCATCGGTGATTTGGATCACGACGAGTACGACTCCATCAACCCTGTTCACTTGAACGCTTCCGCTTAGCGATCTACAAGGGTATGTAGATGCACTCTCCTTCCCCTTGTTGCTGGTCTCTCCATAGATAGATCTTGGTGACACGTAGGAAAATTTTGAATTTCTGCTACGTTCCCCAACAGTGGCATCATGAGCTAGGTCTATGCGTAGTTTCTATGCACGAGTAGAACACAAAGTAGTTGTGGGCGTTGATTTTGTTCAATATGCTTACCGTTACTAGTCCAATCTTGATTCGGTGGCATTGTGGGATGAAGCGGCCCGGACCGACCTTACACGTACTCTTACGTGAGACTGGTTCCACCGACTGACATGCACTAGTTGCATAAGGTGGCTAGCGGGTGTCTGTCTCTCCCACTTTAGTCGGATCAGATTCGATGAAAAGGGTCCTTATGAAGGGTAAATAGCAATTGGCATATCACGTTGTGGTTTTTGCGTAGGTAAGAAACGTTCTTGCTAGAAACCCATAGCAGCCACGTAAAACATGCAAACAACAATTAGAGGACGTCTAACTTGTTTTTGCAGGGTATGCTATGTGATGTGATATGGCCAAAGGATGTGATGAATGATATATGTGATGTATGATATTGATCATGTTCTTGTAATAGGAATCACGACTTGCATGTAGATGAGTATGACAACCGGCAGGAGCCATAGGAGTTGTCTTAATTTATTGTATGACCTGCGTGTCATTGAATAACACCATGTAATTACTTTACTTTATTGCTAACCATTAGCTGTAGTAGTAGAAGTAATAGTTGGCGAGACAACTTCATGAAGACACGATGATGGAGATCATGATGATGGAGATCATGGTGTCATGCCGGTGAGATGATGATCATGGAGCCCCGAAGATGGAGATCGAAGGAGCTATATGATATTGGCCATATCATGTCACTACTATATAATTGCATGTGATGTTTATTATGTTTATGCATCTTGTTTACTTAGAACGACGGTAGTAAATAAGATGATCCCTTACAACAATTTCAAGAAGTGTTCTCCCCTAACTGTGCACCGTTACTAAAGTTCGTCGTTTCGAAGCACCACGTGATGATCGGGTGTGATAGATCCTTACGTTCACATACAACGGGTGTAAGACAGTTTTACACATGCAAAACACTTAGGGTTAACTTGACGAGCCTAGCATGTACAGACATGGCCTCGGAACACAGAGACCGAAAGGTCGAGCATGAGTCGTATAGAAGATAAGATCAACATGAAGATGTTCACCGATGATGACTAGTCCGTCTCACGTGATGATCGGACACGGCCTAGTTGACTCGGATCATGTAATCACTTAGATGACTAGAGGGATGTCTATCTGAGTGGGAGTTCATAAGATGAACTTAATTATCCTGAACATAGTCAAAAGGTCTTCGCAAATTATGTCGTAGCTCACGCTTTAGTTCTACTGTTTAGATATGTTCCTAGAGAAAATTTAGTTGAAAGTTGATAGTAGCAATTATGCGGACTAGGTCCGTAAACTGAGGATTGTCCTCATTGCTTCATAGAAGGCTTATGTCCTTAATGCACCGCTCAGTGTGCTGAACCTCGAACGTTGTCTGTGGATGTTCCGAACATCTGACATACACATTTTGATAACTTCGTGATAGTTCAGTGCGTAATGCTAAATGGTTTAGAATTGAGGCACCAAAGACGTTTTGAAACGTCGCGAAACGTATGAGATGTTTTGAGGGCTGAAATTGGAATTTCAGGCTCGTGCCCACGTCAAGAGGTATAAGACCTCCGACGATTTTCTTAGCCTGCAAACTAAGGGAGAAAAGCTCAATTGTTGAGCTTGTGCTCAGATTTTCTGAGTACAACAATCGCTTGAATCGAGTGGGAGTTGATCTTCCAGATGAGATAGTGATGGTTCTCCGAAGTCATTACCACCAAGCTGCTAGAGCTTCGTGATGAACTATAATATATCAGGGACATATATGATGATCCTTGAGATATTCGCGATGTTTGACACCACAAAAGTAGAAATCAAGAAGGAGCATCAATTGTTGATGGTTGGTGAAACCACTAGTTTCAAGAAGGGCAAGGTCAAGAAGGGATGCTTCATGAAACGGCAATTCAGCTGCTGCTCTGGTGAAGAAACCCAAGGTTGAACCCAAACCCGAGACTAAGTGCTTCTGTAATAAAGGGAACAGCCACTGGAGCAGAATTACCCTAGATACTTGGTAGATTAGAAGGCTGGCAAGGTCAATAGAAGTATATTGGATATACATTGTGTTAATGTGTACTTTACTAGTACTCCTAGTAGCACCATGGTATTAGATACCGGTTCGGTTGCTAAATGTTAGTAAACTCGAAATAAAAACTACGGAATAAACGGAGACTAGCTAAAGGTGAGATGACGATATGTGTAGGAAGTGTTTCCAATGTTGATATGATCAAGCATCGCAAGCTCCCTCTACCATTGAGATTGGTGTTTGCGTTGAGCATAGAATGATTGGATTATGACTATCGCAATACGGTTATTCATTTAAGGAGAATAATCGTTACTCTGTTTATTTGAATAATACCTTCAATGGTCTTACGCCTAAAATGAATGGTTTATTGAATCTCGATCGTAGTGATACACATGTTCATGCCAAAAGATATAAGATAGTAATGATAGTACCACCTACTTGTGGCACTGCCACTTAAGTCATATCGGTATAAAACGCATGAAGAAGCTCCATGTTGATGGATCTTTGGGCTCACTCGTTTTTGAAAAGTTTGAGACATGCGAACCATGTCTATTGGTGTTTATGCATGAAGAAACTCCATGCAAATGGACCGTTTGGACTCACTTGATTTTTGAATCACTTGAGACATGCAAATCATACGACATGGGCAAGATGACTGAAAGCCTCGGTTTCAGTAAAATGGAACTAGAAAGCAACTTGTTGGAAGTAATACATTTTTGATGTGTGCAGTCCAATGAGTGCTGAGGCATGTAGTAGATATCGTTATGTTCTTACTTCACAGATGATTTGAGTAGATGTTGCGTACATTCACTTGATGAATCACGAGTCTGAATTATTGAAAGGTTCAAGTAATTTCAGTGTGAAGTTGAAATGTCGTCGTGACGAGAGGATAAAAGATCTATGATATGATCATAGAGATGAATATCTGAATTACGAGTTTGGCACAGAATTAAGACATTGTGGAAATTGTTTCACAACTAATACAGCCTGGAACACCATAGTGTGATGGTGTGTCCGAACATCATAACTGCACCCTATTGGATATGATGCATACCATGATGTCTCTTGTCGAATTACCACGATAGTTTATGGGTTAGGCATTAGAGACAACCACATTCACTTTAAGTAGGGCACCACATAATTCCGATGAGATGACACCGTATGAACTGTGGTTTAGAGAAAACCTAAGCTGTCATTTCTTAAAAGTTTGGGGCTACGATGCTTATGTGAAAAAGTTTCAGGCTGATAAGCTCGAACCCAAAGCGGATAAATGCATCTTCATAGGACACCCAAAGCAGTTGGGTATACCTCCTGTCTCAGATCCGAAAGCAATAAAGGATTGTTTCTAGAATTGGGTCCTTTCTCGAGGATAAGTTTCTCTCGAAGGAATTGAGTGGGAGGATGGTGGAGACTTGATGAGGTTATTGAACCGTTACTTCAACTAGTGTATAGCAGGGCACAAAGAGTTGTTCCTGTGGCACCTACACCAATTGAAGTGGAAGCTTATGATAGTGATCATGAAACTTCAGATAAAGTCACTACCGAACCTCGTAGGATGACAAGGATGCGTACTACTTCAGAGTGATACGTAATCCTGTCTTGGAAGTCATGTTGCTAGACAACAATGAACCTACGAGCTATGGAGAAGCGATGGTGGGCCCGGATTCCGATAAATGGCTCGAGGCCATAAAATCCGAGAGAGGATCCATGTTGAAAACGAAGTGTAGACTTTGGAAGAACTACTTAATGGTCGTAAGGCTGTTAGGTACATATGGATTTTAAAAGGAAGACAGACAATGATGGTAAGTATCACCATTAAGAAAGCTCGACTTGTCGTTAAGATGTTTTCCGACAAGTTCAAGGAGTTGACTACGATGAGACTTTCTCACTCGTAGCGATGCTAAGAGTCTGTTGGAATTATATTAGCGATTACTGCATTATTTATGAAATCTTGCAGATAGGATGTCAAAACATTGTTTCCTCGACGTTTCTCTTGAGGAAAGGTTGTATGTGATACAAACGGAAGGTTTTGTCAATCCTGAAAGATGCTAATAAGTATGCAAAGCTCCAGCAATCCTTCTAGGGACTGGAGTAAGCATCTCGGAGTTGTAATGTATGCTTTGATGATGATCAAAGATTTTGGGTTTATACAAAGTTTATGAGAAACTTGTATTTCCAAAGAAGTGAGTGGGAGCACTATAGAATTTCTGATGAGTATATGTTGTTGACATGTTGTTGATCAGAAATGACGTAGAATTTCTGGAAAGCATATAGGGTTATTTGGAAAGTGTTTTTCAATGGAAAGCCTGGATTAAGCTGCTTGAGCATTGAGCATCAAGATCAATAAGGATAGATCAAAACGCTTAATGGAACTTTCAAATGAGCACATACCTTGACATGATCTTGAAGGTGTTCAAGATGGATCAGTCAAAGAAGGAGTTCTTGCCTGAGTAGTAAGGTATGAAGTTGAGACTTAAAGCTTGACCACGGCAGAAGAAAGAGGAAGGACGAAGGTCGTCCCCTATGCTTAAGACATAGGCTCTACAGTATGCTATGCTGTGTACCGCACCTGAAGTGTGCCTTGCCATGAGTCAGTCAAGGGGTACAAGAGTGATCCAAGAATGGATCACAGGACAGCGGTCAAAGTTATCCTTAGTAACTAGTGGACTAAGGAATTTTCTCGATTATGGAGGTGGTAAAAGAGTTCGTCGTAAAGGGTTACGTCGATGCAAGCTTAACACCTATCCGGATAGCTCTGAGTAGAGATACCGGATACGTATAATGGAGCAACAATTTAGAATAGCTCCAAGTAGAACAGTTATTTGGAATAGCTCCAAATAGAACGTGGTAGCTACATCTAGGAGATGACATAGAGATTTGTAAAGCACACACGGATCTGAAAGGTTCAGACCCGTTGACTAAAACCCCTCTCACAAGCAACATGATCAAACCCAGAACTCATTGAGTGTTAATCACATAGTGATGTGAACTAGATTATTGAATCTAGTAAACTCTTTGGATATTGGTCACATGGCGATGTGACCTGTGAGTGTTAATCACATGGCGATGTGAACTAGATTATTGACTCTAGTGCAAGTGGGAGACTGTTGGACATATGCCCAAGAGGCAATAATAAATTAGTTATTATTATATTTCCTTGTTCATGATAATCGTTTATTATCCATGCTATAATTGTATTGATAGGAAACTCAGATACATGTGTGGATACATAGACAACACCATGTCCCTAGTAAGCCTCTAGTTGACTAGTTCGTTGATCAATAGACGGTTACGGTTTCCTGACCATGGACATTGGATGTCATTGATAACGGGATCACATCATTAGGAGAATGATGTGATGGACAAGACCCAATCCTAAGCATAGCACTAGATCGTGTAGTTCGTATGCTAAAGCTTTTCTAATGTCAAGTATCATTTCCTTAGACCATGAGATTGTGCAACTCCCGGATACCGTAGGAGTGCTTTGGGTGTACCAAACGTCACAACGTAACTGGGTGACTATAAAGGTGCACTACAGGTATCTCCGAAAGTGTCTGTTGGGTTGGCACGAATCGAGACTGGGATTTGTCACTCCGTGTAAGCGGAGAGGTATCTCTGGGCCCACTCGGTAGGACATCATCATAATGTGCACAATGTGATCAAGGAGTTGATCACGGGATGATGTGTTACGGAACGAGTAAAGAGACTTGCCGGTAACGAGATTGAACAAGGTATCGGGATACCGATGATCGAATCTCGGGCAAGTATCGTACCGATAGACAAAGGGAATTGTATACGGGATTGATTAAGTCCTTGACATCGTGGTTCATCCGATGAGATCATCGTGGAACATGTGGGAGCCAACATGGGTATCCAGATCCCGCTGTTGGTTTATTGACCGGAGAACGTCTCGGTCATGTCTGCATGTCTCCCGAACCCATAGGGTCTACACACTTAAGGTTCGATGACGCTAGGGATGTAAAGGAAGTTTGTATGTGGTTACCGAATGTTGTTCGGAGTCCCGAATGAGATCTCGGACGTCACGAGGAGTTCCGGAATGGTCCGGAGGTAAAGATTTATATATAGGAAGTCCTATTTCGGCCATCAGGACGAGTTTCGGGGTCATCGATATGTACCGGGACCACCGGAAGGGTCCCGGGGGCCCACCGGGTGGGGCCACCTATCCCGGAGGGTCCCATGGGCTGAATTGGGAAGAGATCCAGCCCAAAGTGGGCTGGGGAGCCACTTCCCCCTAGGGCCCATGCGCCTAGGGTGGGGGGGAACCCTAAGGAAGAGTCCCAAGGGGGTAAGGCACCTCCTAGGTGCCTTGGGGGGGAGGGAAACCTCCCTTGGCCGCCACCCCCTAGGATATTGGATCTCCTAGGGCCGGCGCCCCCCCCTTGGCCCTCCTATATATAGTGGGGGAAGGCGGGCTCTTTCATCCATGCCTTTGGTTGCCTCCTTCTCCCTTCTCCAACACCTCCTCCTCTCCCGTGGTGCTTGGCGAAGCCCTGCAGGATAGCCACGCTCCTCCATCACCACCACGCCGTTGTGATGCTGCTGGATGGAGTCTTCCTCAACCTCTCCCTCTCTCCTTGCTGGATCAAGGCATGGGAGACGTCACCGGGCTGTACGTGTGTTGAACGCGGAGGTGCCGTCCGTTCGGCACTTGGTCATCGGTGATTTGGATCACGACGAGTACGACTCCATCAACCCTGTTCACTTGAACGCTTCCCCTTAGCGATCTACAAGGGTATGTAGATGCACTCTCCTTCCCCTCGTTGCTGGTCTCTCCATAGACAGATCTTGGTGACATGTAGGAAAATTTTGAATTTCTGCTACGTTCCCCAACAGGAGCTCGGATACATTCCGGCGCTAGAGCTGGGAAGCGGTCCGGCGTTGGTTCTCGGCTGTAAAAGATACCTCGAATGCAGTCCGGCGTTGGAGCTCGGATGCAAGAGGACCCTGCCTCCCGGGAACAACTTCAAACCCGAGGTGTGGCATAAAAATAAACAAGGCATTGATAAAGGCCGGAAACTTAAAGGGGCTCCTCGGATACCCGACGTGTAAACTCGTCGAATGCATTTCGGCGATCCTCAAGATCGAAGATAAAGAAGATTTGTTGAACCAGTTTTCAAGACCGGCAACCAAAGATGAAGAATAGTTCGGAAGAATCGAGGAGCGTCCCTAACTTGAAGACCGGTTCAGGGGGCTACTGATGGTGTCCTGGACTAGGGGGTACTCACCACGTCGTCTCCCGATCTATTAGATTGGGCCGAGGACCCCCGTGGCCGTATACTCATGGGCCAGTTCGGACGGCTTCCGCATACAAGGAAGATTCCACAAGAATTGGCGATCAAGACAAGGACTTCTCCCCACCGGCGTATTCGGCTAGGACTCTTGTTATTCTAGGCCTCCGGTGCATTATATAAACCGAGGCCAGGCTAGTCGATAGATAGACAATATATACAACAATCATACCATAGGCTAGCTTCTAGGGTTTAGCCTCCTTGATCTCGTGGTAGATCTACTCTTGTACTACCCATATCATCAATATTAATCGAGCAGGACGTAGGGTTTTACCTCCATCAAGAGGGCCCGAACCTGGGTAAAACATTGTGTCCCATGCCGACATCGACATCCCTCTTCCAACAGCATTTCGGGCATCAAGATGAGCTCAAATGGAAATGATGCAATGAGATGAAATGATGTACTCGTTGAGATGAACATTTTTATATGCTACACGCACGAATCGAAGCAGCGGGTGCAGAGTCATGATGCGATGAAGTATGCATAAAAATACTGGGACTTAGTGGAATTTAGACCTCGAGGGAAAAACTGGACGAATAGATTCCAGGACGAAGAGATCCGGGATGCGTTTGGTTCGGGGTAGTGGTGGATCTCATCCCACTCCCCGGATCTAGCCGGAGACGGGTTCCGGCGAGCCCGCGGCGGCGCGGCGAGTCGACGATGGCCGGCGGCGAGGTGCGGGCGCGGTGGCGCAAAGTGACGGGCACGAGGCGCGGCGAGCACGCGGGTGCTGGTGGCGGCGCACCGCGGTGGCTGACGGGCGGCGACCGCAGCTCGAGGAGGCGGCGATGAAGGGCGGCGTGATGGGCGGCGCCGGTGGCGAGCTTCCGGCGAAGGTGGCGAGGTCCCCCGAGCTCAGCGCGAAGGAGAAAGCGGCGGGGCGCCTCGGGCACTCGAGCCGGCCGTGGGCCGGGCGGGCCGCGGTGGCTGGCGCGGTGGAGGAGGGGAGGCGGCGACAGGTGGCGCGACGGGAGAGGTTGAGCGAGGCGGCGAGCTGACGTGGTGACGCCTGATTCGTCGGAGTGAGGTGGCGGGGGCGAGCGGACATGTCCGGCGCGGGAAGAAATGTCCGGCGGCGTGGTGGGAGTTGGATCTAGGGTTTGTGTGTGCGAGAATTTCGGAGGGAGGCACATTTTTATAGGTAGAGGGAACTAGGAGAGTCCAAAGGAGGTGCGGCTTTCGGCCACGCGATCGTGATCGAACGGCCTAGATGATGGAGGGGGTTTAGGTGGGTTTTGGGCCACTTTGGAGGGGTGTTGGGCTGCAACACACACGAGGCCTTTTCGGTCCTTCGGTTAACCATTGGAGTATCAAACAAATTCTACCTGTAGTAAACCAAGGCCGCATGACAAGTCTCGGTCCAATCCAAGGACGTTTAACACCCGCACACAAAAAGAGGTAGAGAGGGACACCGGGTGACATAGGAGCGCCGGATTGCAAAACGGACAACGGGAAAAATGCTCGGAATCATGAGACGAACATGTATTCAAATGAAATGCACATGATGAAATGATATGCAATGCATGACACACAAGCAATGACAAGGCAACAACAGCGAATAACTGGAAAACTCCTGGCACATCAGTCTCGGGGAGTTACAACACTCCACCACTACGAGAGGATCTCGTCCCGAGATCTAGAATGGCACCGGAGGGAAAACGGAAGAGGAAAAGAAGAGGTAAAACTAAGTTGCTTCTTTGACAAACGAGTGAAAACAAAGAACCGTGCGAGGTTGAACAAATTGAAAGAAAGAAAGCAACGGCGATGAACGAAGTTGGAAAACACTCTGTTAGAAAAGAGGAGGAAGGATAATTACTAGAACCTTGAGGGTTGAAAGACATAAGACAAAGGTTACAATGGACATGAAGTAGATGCAAGCACCTCGGTTGACACGAGATGTACAAGGAATGATAAGATCAATTACGGCAACACTCCGGTTGGAAAAGAGATGCCAGACTTGATAAGTTGAAAAGAACTTGAGCAAAGGGCACAACACTCCGGTTAAATGGATAGGCATGAAAAGAACATGATCTTTGACAAAACGAGATGATGGGTTGAAAAGAGAAACTTCACAATGCCTCCGGAACAAAAGAATAGAGGATAGATAATTGAAATAGGAGAATGGAGAAGAAAATGCCAATTTCTGCCACAAAAGAGCTTGAACAGGCATCCTTAGGGGAAGGTCCGAACGGAGTTGTTGGAAAAACCAACAACGAAAAGAATAATCTTGATATGGTCTTGTGGAATACATCTCAAATTATGAGGTGACAACCTGCCACTCACGGGAAGCAGAATTGGATTGATATGAACAAGGAGACGAGAAAACTATATCACCGGGAGGATAAATGAAGAACTTGGGTCATTTATGAGAACCACAAATAGCAGCAATCCTTAGGGAAGGCTTTAGGTGAACGTGACGCAAGATAACTCCACAAATAGATTGGTGGATTTAAAATATCTCATTCTTGACAACATGTGAATCATGAAACACGAGCTCAAATTATCAAGAATGACATAATACCACGTCCAATGATACGGTAGAAAGAATTGCACTCCGGATTGCAAGATGAAGAATGTTGAGCTCCTCTGAAAAGAATCCTAATGATCACTTCGAGAAGGAATTAAATCATTGGTGAACCATCATGTAAAGCTCTCATGAAGAAATCCGGTAACAAAAGGATGATCCAACCGGAATGAAGGAGAAGATGAAAACACAAGTTGAATCCTTGCAATGATTAGATGGACCTTCGCGATGTGAAAATTGAGAGAGCTTGGAACTCCGGAAAAAGAAAAGGATAAATCAAATGAAAACGAGAATTTGATGAGCCTCCGGAATAAAGAATTAATCATTTGGGTGAATCAAGAATTAGAATTATGTTATGCGTATCCTTCACCAATTTAGATTGATGACAAAACAAAGGATTTGGCATACCACTTATACTCGTCGAAAGGATTAAGAGAGATATAACATAAACTTGAGAAAGTCTTCAGCGAACCACCGTAAGAATTGAAAATGAACGAAGAAAAGATAATGAAACACCGGGAATAATTGGAGAACGAATAAAGATACTTGACAGAATTTAGATACATGAGAACGAAGAGATCATGAACTTATTGGAGAATACTTGAACGAAGCACCGGTAAGGTTTGGAGAACCATAGCTGAAAGCTGAGAATGAATAAATCTTAGATGATGGGCTCCGGATAATCAAACTGAACAGAATCTTGAATTGCTCCCGATAGGTGAAAAGAATTCTGACAAACGAAAACAATTTTGAGAGGATGGGCTCGAACTAGAATCACGAATCTCTGAGAGATCGGATAAGATATGGAGGTAAAACTCTTCTTTGGTCTTCAAAATCTGAGAATGACGACGAGAAACACCACCAATAATTGTAGAGGCACTCGGGAAGAATTAAAAGCGAAGAGATTGAGCCAATGATGAGAAGAATTTAACCGATCTTGTAGAAAGGCATTTGAGTGATGATAAATCATTCTTACGTCAAACTTCGAAAAGAAGTTTGAGGATAGCTCCGGGAAGATTAGAAGATTCAGGTAAGATTCTGGGAAAAGACCTGTGGGTTAGGGCCCACTCAAAAGAAACACCGTTGAACGATTACTTGAAAAGAAGATTGCACTGGTTGATTTAAATGGCTTGAAAGAGATAACATCCTCGAAAGAGTTTGAATGAAAGCAGAGTGTAAACACGAATCTTTGAGATATCTTCAGCACTCCAGAATAATAGAATAGCGAGAAGTGAATTATTATGAGGTGCACCGGTATGAGAAGGCATTTGAAACTAGGAAAGGATATGATCAACAAAGCTTGAATTGGTTCCACCAGAGAAGAAAGAGAAAGAATAATGATGAACTTGAGGTTCCGTTAGATTCTTCGTGAGAACCACTGGGTAAGAACATTAACGGAAAAGAATGGAGAGACTTCTCATCAATAACATGATAGTTGAATAAGAATTCTGAGTCCTTGAAGAAAACAAGGGGGGTGGGCGGCAAAAACAAAGGCAACTTGGAGACGGATGAAACAAACACCGTTCAGAAGAAACTGATACTTGATCTTGCGGATGTTGAAATGATCGGATCCACTTGAAGAGAAAACACACTGGTGAAAATGAGTGATATGACAATCTCGATTATCTAGAAGGATTAGTATTCACATCGGAGTATGAGAACACCATTTGGGGAAGGTATGGAATCAAACACTTGACTTCGAAGCAACTCGAATACCACGACTCAAAACAAAACAAAGGATTGGCTTGCAAAATAAGCCAGAACAAACATATGATAGAGATTTCGTCCGAAGTTTTCGTGGTGCGGCCTACACGGGCTCGATCGTATAGCACCATCATGTACAAGGTAGTGCACATGACATAAAAAGCGTCCCCGAGTCGGCATAGCCAAGGACTCTTTAAGACACAACGAGACCACTGTAAAACCAACTGTGAATAGGCGGAGCACTAGACGTCGAACCCCAATTTCATATCATACATCTGTCAGGAAGATATCCTAAGAGCTACTTGAAAATTCACTTATGAACTCCCGAAACTTTCCGGTTATGCAATCAGGTGTTGGGGATACAGGGGAAGCATAATATCTCACCCAAAAACTAACAAATCCTACATCCAACTGTATCCAGCCTTCAACACATAACCAAGAACCTTCGGAAATCATTTAGCTCAACCTTCGAAAAGCATCCGTTATACGAGTTATGGCAATACTCCCGAACTCCCGCCCCAGTACTGGGTGGCGTCGAGGTTATGTCACAAACAACTGCATAAAAGAGATTTTCGATGTCGGCAAACTTAGGTATTTCAGAACTGCAACGATAAAATTGTGACGACAACACCTCGGAGATCAACTCCCCGGGACACTGCCACAACCCCTAAATGTCAGGAGGCACCAAGAACAATGTTCTCGTCACAAAACAATCGGAACGATTCCAAGATACCCGTGTGATCCTAAAAAAAATTAGTGAAATTTGAGAAGAGAAGAGTCAAAACTCTACGCTAGGATGCCTCACCAGAGCGACGAAGGGACTGAGGAGTAAAAAGAAGTCCTACTCTCCGATATATATATAATCCTAAATGACTCAAAACATTTCTAGACTCAACAACGCCAGCGATTCGATCAAGCAGGGGGCTCGTAAGTCGGGGAGGGCTCTGATACAAACTTGTCACGCCTTCGATGCGGCTATATCTCCCACGTGTCGAAGCACGACTTAGAGGCATAACCGCATTGAAAGCAATGTCGCAGGTGAGGTAATCTTCACACAACCCTTGAAATACATAAGGGGAAGAGATACATAGTTGGCTTACAATCACCACTTCACACAATACATGAATAAAGCATTACATTCATCCAAATACACTCAAGGTCCGACTACGGAACCAAAATAAAAAGAAGACTGCCCCAAATGCTACACAGATCCCCTATCGTCCTGACTGGGCTCCACTACTGATCAACTGGAAACGGAACAACATAACGAACACGATCTTCAACGAGCTCCTCCTTGAGCTTGGTTGCGTCACATGTACGGTATCATCGAGCACCTGCAAACTGGTTTTGGAAGTATCTGTGAGTCACGTGGACTCAGGAATCTCACACCCTCGCGATCAAGACTATTTAAGCTTATAGGTAGGGTAAAAGTATGAGGTGGAGGTGCAGCAAGCGACTGGCATATATGGTGGCTAACATACGCAAATGAGAGCGAGAAGAGAAGGCAAAAGCACGATCGAGAAACTATCCTAGAACAACCTACATCAAACATAACTCCAACACCGTGTTCACATCCTGGACTCCACCGAGATGAGACCATCACGGTTACACATGCGATTGATGTATTTTAATTAAGATCAACATCAGGTTTTCTACAACCGGACATTAACAAATTCCCATCTGCCCATAACCGCGGGCACGACTTTCGAAAGTTCAAATCCCTGCAGGGGTGTACCAACTTATCCCATCACAAGCTCTCACGGTCAACGAAGGATATTCCTTCTCCCAAGACAATCCGATCAGACTCGGCATCCCGGTTACAAGATATCCTCGACAATGGTAAAACAAGTCTAGCAAGACCGCCCGATGCGCCGACATCCCAATAGGAGCTGCACATATCTCGTTCTCAAGGCACACCGGATAAGCAATCCATACAACTGAAACCAGCCCTCGAATTTCCTCGAGGTGGCACTGCAAGGGGCTCTAGTTTGGACCAACACTTAGACAAGCACTGGCCCGGGGGGTTTAAAATAAAGATGACCCTTGGGCTGGCCTAACCCAAGGGAAAAAAGTCTAGGTGGCGAATTGTAAAACCAAGGTTGGGCCTTGCTGGAGGAGTTTTATTCAAAGCGAACTGTCAAGGGGTTCCCATTATAACCCAACCGTGTAAGGAACGCAAAATCCAGGAACATAACACCGATATGACGGAAACTAGGGCGGCAAGAGTGGAACAAAACACCAGGCATAAGGCCGAGCCTTCCACCCTTTACCAAGTATATAGATGCATTAATTAAATAAGAGATATTGTGATATCCCAACAAAATATCCATGGTCGAAACATGGAACAAACTCCAATCTTCACCTGCAACTAACAATGCTATAAGAGGGGCTGAGCAAAGCGGTAACATAGCCAAACAACGGTTTGCTAGGACAAGGTGGGTTAGAGGCTTGGCTTAACCATATGCGAGGCAAGATAAGCAAGTGGTAGGTATCGCAGCATAGGCATAGCAAAAGAGCGAGCAACTAGAAAGAAAAGATAGAAGTGATTTCGAGGGTATGGTCATCTTACCTGAGATCCCGCAAGGAAGAAGAACGAGTCCATGAAGAAGACAAACGGACGTAGTCGAACGGGTCCTCACAAACGCAACATAATCGGAACCAACCCGAAGAAGCAACACCGGAAAGAAGCACGCAACATAGTAAACAAACCACACATGATATGCGGGATGCGATATGTGATGCATATGCATGATTTGGAAAGGAATGAATGAACCTGGCCTCAACTTGGAAAAAAACAAGAGTGCCACTGGAAAGGTGAGTTGATTTCGGTCGAAATCGATATAAAGATCACCGGAATCGGATGCACGGTTTGGAAATGGCAAGCAAAACAAATATGGCACCGGTCTGTGATAAACCACAAGTAGCCATCTAAATGCATCAAGATAAATATGCTACAACACTCAAACATAGCAACAAAATATCTGGCATGGATCCACTCAAGATGCTTGACAAACAATTAACACTGAGCTACGGCTAATTCACTCATTAACAGGTTCAAACAAGCATTGCAAAAGAGCAAAAGATAACAGGTTTCAGACTTAGTGAAATTAACAACATGTCAGGAATTTATCATCAGGAAGCAATGTTTAGAACACGATAACTACCTGCTACAGGAACATATCATGGAAAAGCAAGGCATGGCATGAAGCTAATCAAAGCATATAACAAAAGTCCCTTAGTGACCATGAGCCAAAAGGGATCAGAAAATACAATTACAAGCATGTGAACATAGCAAAAACATAAACACATTCAGACTTGGTGAAAAACTAGAGCATGGCAAAACAGATAACGAGTAGGCATGTTTGTGAGCTCGATGCACTCACTACGAGGCATTGCATGAAACACTAAGCATACACCCAGTAAATAGACATGGCATAGAAGCTAGACATGGCAAGAACAACATCAAAGCATGGACGGATCAACAACAACAAGCTCGGCAAAATTGCTAAACATGTTAACAATCTGCCAGGAATATTTTATAGCAAAAAATAGAGCTCGATTGACTCAAGCTAGGGTGCTCCATAATTTGAAACAAAGACATGGATGGGTAGAGCTCAACATTATCTACAAAACATCCTTACTAATTGTCGTGGTTTTGTCACGACAGATGTCCTAGAGAAAGGACTTAGTCGTGGAGCCATCGCGATGGGTTAGCTTGAAGGGGTTAAAGCGGACACAGGGACGCAAGAGAGTTTATACTAGTTCGGCCCCTTCGATGAAGGTAAAAGCCTATGTCTAGTTGTGATGGAATTGATGGGGTTTCGATGACTAGGGAGCAAACAAGCTTCGCCTATGTCTCGAGTTGTTGTCTGTTCTCCTTGAACCGCCACCGGGTCGTCCCCTTATATACACGGGTGACGCCCGTCGGTTCACAGAGTCCCAATACCGGCTCATAGATGTGTCCGGTTCGGTCTCTACTTATTCCTAACTTACAATACAAGTTTATATACAAATACCGATTTATCAACTACAAGTCTTAAACCGACTATGGGCCTTTGGCCCTCATCTGTCTTCTTGGGCTTTAACACTCTTGAACTACTAATGAAGTTCACCCAGCCCAGATAGGCCGGTTTACGCCCAGCAGTAATATCCCCAACATTAGGCCCCAAATTGATTTGAACGGGTTCATGTCAATCCTTTAACAAAAACTTCATCTTCAACATCTTCTCATAAATTGGTAAACCGCCATGATGTCATCTTCTCTGATTGCTGTAAACCGGAGTGACGTCACCTGTCATAACGAAGCTATCCATTATGCTTCCTTGTTTAATAGATCTACGGAAATCGAGGCGACAACTACGTTTCGTGGCCCCTTGATTGTCGCGCCTGACACATTTCCTTTTGCCTTATAAATAGGACCGAAGGGTCATTTCTTTTCTCCCCTTCGTGCCTTTCTTCTTCGTCTTCCTCGCGTCGCCAGCCTCGGAGGTCCGCCGCCGCCGTCAACTTATGCACCAACCTTGGCCGTTGCATCAACCTGAACGCATCAGAGCTCCGCAGCAACCTTTCGCGTCTTCCTCAACTCTGGTAAGCCTTCTGCTCTTCTCAACACAGATCTGTTCTAGGGTTTCGTGTTCTTGCAGTGTTCATCACCTGTTCGTGTTCATATACTAGCTCCTGGATGCATCTATGAACCCCTGCTCTATGTAGAGGTGGCTTTTAGTATCCGCCTTTAGTTTCATGCCCAAAACCATAGATCTCACATATATTTCTGCCCATTGATTCAATACTGTTTTGCTTTGAGCTTTTGAATATTTTTATTATTTTCTGAACTTGCTTCAGATCCAACGCTGTAGAGAAATCTTGTGAAATCTGTTTCTGCATACTTATCCATCCGCAATCTCAGCTGTTTCAATGCTTAGATCGGCGGTTTAAACTTGTAGAAAAAATTGCCAAACAGGTATATACCATTAGTCCCCTTGTTGAACCGCCAGATGTTGTTGCTTCATAAAACTCCGGTTTATATAGATCTGTCTCCGGTTTAACATTGCACATACCAATGTACCTTAATCAATGCATTTTTGAATCGGGATCTTCTACCTCATAGATTTCATCATGGCCAAGCAAGTATATGAGTGCAATTGGGTTCCTTCTCGCGTCACAGAGGCTCAGCTGGACGATTTAGTCCTGATCGGCGCTTTAGGCAGCAAAGATACCATCCATTGGAGGGCTCCTGGCAAAGAATGCCCTCCCACACCTCAAGAAGGAGAGGTTGTTGTTTTCGTAGATCACTTAGCCCGGGGCTTTAAGCCGCCCGGTTCTAAATTTTACCGGGATGTTTTAGCCGATTTCCAACTCCATCCACAAGACACTGGCCCCAACTCTGTTACCAATATGTGTCACTTCCAAGTGCTCTGTGAGGCGTTCTTTCAAGAGGAGCCCACAGTGGAATTGTTCAGAGACCTTTTCCATCTAAACCGTCGTACTGAGTTTACTGACGGCTCTGTCGAATCTCGGGTTCCGGCAGACCCTTAAGGTTCGAACACTGGCGTGCGCGCGGAGATTACGCCTTCTACCTCCCCGTCTCGCAAAGATCTAAACTACTGAAAGAACTGCGCAAGAGACACAAGATTTATACTGGTTCGGGCCACCGTTGTGGTGTAATACCCTACTCCAGTGTGTGGTTGGTGGATTGCCTCCTTGGGCTGGTGATGATGAACAATACAAGGAAGAACAACCTCGCGAGGGTCTGTTCTTGGCTGGGGCGATGAACTGCTAGGAGGAGTTCAGTCACCCTTCTCTCTCTCTCTCTTTCACTCACTGCCTTACTCTCACTCGCCGTCCGGCGGTTGATTGATCGATCCCCAGATTTCGATCTCCCCTCTACAATGTGGTGGCTAGTCCTATTTATAGAGGCCCTGGTCCTCTTTTCAAATATCGAGCGGGAAGGGAGCCAACAATGGCGGGCTAATTTGAAGGGGGACAGCAAGCATCAACTATCCTGACAAAAGCAGTCTTCGCCTGCGCAAATCTCTGGTGATGACGCCGTCCTGGGCTCCATGGTGACCTCCGTCTCGTAGTCCTCCTGGTCTTGGTCTTGTTGCACCGAAATGGCAACCTTTGCCTGATGCCTCGGTACTCCGCGGCTGCGCTTGCCCCCTTTGCACCAAAGAGGAAAGAAGGACGCTGCGTGCGATGGCGCCCGCCTGGCGCCCTGAGTCGTCATGGCTTGCGTCACGGGCACCTCGTGAGGTACTCCGCCTTGATCTCTCCGCCTCCTCGCGAGCCAGCCTGACGAGGCCGTGCCTGAGGAAGTTCCGTGTCATCCGCCTCGCAAGGCTTGGCCCCTCGCGAGGGTCTTGAGTCTTGTGCTGATGAAGATGGGCCATGCCGGGCCTCCTTTGAGCCACGCCGCAGGCCGCAGGCAGGCAAGTCTGGGGACCCCCATTCCTAGAACGCCGACAGGCTCCAATACGGAGTTGGGTGGCATGGCGATTCAGAAAAGGAAAGAGGTCACATACCCTCATGCCAAACTGCACAGCCACCCCAAAGAGTAGCCCCCGGGCCCAAGGCGCGCCTAGACATGGCCGTGCCGAGAGGCGAAAGGGCAAGGGCGAAGCGCCGCGGGCCCTAACAGCCTGCGGCCTTGGGCGCCGCGTGGCGGTTGATGGGACGTGGGCGTCTCCACTTCCCCATGATGCCTCGGTGATCGCGCGAGTTGGACAAGTCCCTGCATGCAGATCGTGTCATGATTACCTGTGATCGTGGAGGCCGGCGGTTGGCCTTCGCCGGCTATAAGTACGGAGCTGTGCGTGCCCTTCCAGTCCATTCCTCCTGGCTTCTCCTTCTTCCCGATCCTTGCTCTGTCTTGCTGCGATGGCTCCGATCCGCCGGCTCTCTGCAGCGGAGAAGGGAAAGGCTCCTCGAGAGGGGCCAGACCTGCTCCCGCCGAAGAAACGGCTCGCCCTTTGCAGCCGGGAAGAGGAAGACCGTCAGGCGGTGCCGAGGCCCTGGTGCGAGCGGGCTCCGCCGGGGTTCCCACTTCCCTTGTATGCCCACGTCGAGGGTGCCGATGCCAATAGCGGTCGGCGCCGTCGTAGGCGTCGTTGGGTCACGAAGGCGTGGGTTATTCCTCCTGGAGTCCATGCCGAGGGCTCCTCCCAAGAGTTCGTGCTCCACGTCGCCATTCCTCTCCAATCCTGGATCCGTCTGCCTCCCTTCTTCGCCTCCATCATCCCTCCGGGAGGGCTCCTGGAGCTCTGGCTGCAGCACGCCGGCTGCCGCACCCTCGCGACCGAGGCAGAGGTCGTGGTCACTGCCCCGGGCGAGGTCTACATGTCCCGTGGCTGGAGAGAGATCGCCCGGGTCTGCAGGGTAAGGGGCGTCTTCGCGGTCCATTTGGAGTACGATGGCGTTGCGATGATGTTCTTCAAGGTCTTCGACGCGAACGGGCGCCGGCTGGAGTGTTGCCCCGGGAGAGGTGGCCAGGACCTTGCCCTGGTGAGGGCTGGGCCCGTCGGCCACTCCCTTGGCGGAGGCGCCGGAGGGTCCAGTGACTCCAGCGAAATCTTCGCGACTCCGGAGACGAGCGACGACAGCTACGAGCCCCCGAGTCGGCGCCGCTCCTGGAGCAGGGCGGGCTCTTCTGGCCGCCGCCGACCCTGATCTGGATGGGGTTGGCACCGGCGCCTGACGGCCCACTGTTGATGATGGCGTCTTTTGCAGGAGCTCGTGTAGTTAGCATTCCTTAGGATCCGTTCCCTGCGAGGAATCAAAATGCGCCCCACGGGGGCTTGTAAGGTGCCTGTAGTCCCATTTGTTAATACATAACCTTTGCTGCAGAGCTGTGTGAGTTGCTAATTCCGTCTTAGCTCAGTCCTCCCTTTCGCACCTCGCGAGGGCTTGGTGCTCTGCGCCGACAGGTCCCAGTCCCAAGGCGGCGTCAGACGTCGCTGGTATGCCAGGTCGCGATGCCGTGGTCAAGGCCAGGAGGTGAGCGACCCGGGGTCCGGTAAGAGCCCCTGAGTCGCGATGCTCAGGAGGTCCCCTTTGGCGCCCAAGCAGCCGTCATTCGGCGAGAAAGGAGAGCGGCGTCGCTGACACGGAATTGCATTAGGTGCGGGGGTAGTGCTGCGATAGCTGGTGCTTTCAGGTAGTGACTTATCTCGGGAGTCGGGGATTATTCCTGGTGTGCCGTTGGGTCCGCGCGTCGGCTGGAGCGGAATCGCTCGGCAAGGTCCTCGCGAGCCCCTTCTCCCCCGCCTTTGCTCCCCTTTCTGCTCTACGTCCTTGGGTCCCGGCCCTCGAGCTAGTCTCAGCCGTCGCTGGTATGCCAGGTCGCGATGCCGTGGTCAAGGCCAGAGGGTGAGGGCTGGAGAGCCAGTAAGAGCCCTGAGTCGCGATGCTCAGGCACCCCCCTTTAACGTGCAAGCGGTTCGTGCGGGCGAGAGTGAAAAGGACGCCGCGAGGGCTGTGCCTGGTGCGACTCCCTTAGGGGATCCTGTAAACTCATCATAGAAGGAAGAAAAGGTTGTCATGACAACTGTCAGCCTGACGTTAGTTGCTTCCAAGGGGGGAGATGAGGCCCTGGAGGCTTGACGAGGTGGCGTTGTGCAGGGCTACCGCGGCCAGAGCTCAGCCATTCAGGTTTGTCGGTGTTGCAGGGACGGACCCATGCGCAAGCGTCGTGCCGTTGCGGGAGCAATTCCGGTTGTTGGCATCAGTTGAGCAGGCAACTAGATCAAACACGTTAGCTGTGGAGGAGGGGATTCATTCAAACAGATGCCGGGAAGGTAAATATCGCTGGGTCGGGCCCGAGCGACTTGGGGATGAAGCAGCCCGAGGGGCGCCCCCAACAAAGCAAGCTAACGACACGAAAATAGCTAGGGATACATAACGCAGGGACGGACCCACGCGGCCTGGGAACGATGCAGCCCTAGGAGGGCGCTCCCAGCTGAAAATGAAACTTGTAAGATGTCACCTGAGGGTGTCGAGGGCGAAGGGGTGTCGGTGCAGCAGACTCGAGAGGCTGCGGGAGCCGATCCTCATGAGCCCCCAGGCCCAGGAGCCTCGGGAGGCTCCGGGGGCACTGGTAGTCCTTCACGAGTCATCTCCATCCCCGCTAGGGCTGTGGAACGCCTGTCTTCTTGAGCCTCCATGATGCTCCTCATGAGGCGCTGGCACGTAGCAACCGCTCTCGGCAGGCCGTAAGGCGTGCGAACTTAGCTGTGGGGCGGACCCCGGCAGTGCCCCACTCACGAGGACCAGAGGCACTCCGTGGTAGCGACTTGGTTGAGCCCTGGTACATCGACGCAGACGCGCAGCCCACCATCCTCGCCTGGATGGGGAGCCACAGCCGGTAGACGGCGGCAACCTCTCGTGATCCTTGATTCCTGTAGTTCCTGAATGGTTCTGTCGACGAACTCCTGCGGGTCTGACCCTCCTTGCCTTGCTCCTTCTTGAGGGAAACGCGCTTCGAAACACGCCTCCACGTGGTGCCCAAGCGCCTCCCTTGTGACCCTGGCCTGGTCGGTGGCCCTCCAGGGGAGAGCCCCCGAGCCCTGCCTGAGGAGGGCGCCGGGCGCGCTTTCCTATGCGATGGAATGGGGTTCCCCCTGGGCAGACGCGGGCCCTGAGGGGCCTGCCTCCCGAGGGGCCGGTCCAGATGATGCCTTCTTCTTCTTGGGGGTGGTCTCGGGAAGCCTCCTGCTTCCGCGATCCGGGTCTTCCAGCGATGCGGCCTGAAAGGCCCGCTCCAGGGAACACACTGCATCCCTCTCTTCACAGGGCACCGTGATGACTCCGCCACTCCCTGGCATCTTGAGGACGTTGTAGCCATGGTGAGTTACGGCCATGAACTTGGCCAGCGCTGGGTACCCGAGGATGGCGTTGTACGGTAGGCGGATGTGGGCAACGTCGAAGTCGATGAGCTCGGTGCGGTAGTTGTCGCGCGCCCCAAAGGTGACAGGGAGGCGGACCTGCCCAATCGGGACCGTGGAACCGTCGGTGATTCCGGAGAAGGGCTTGGTTGGCTGAACCTGGTCGTAGGGCACTTGGATATTGTTGAACGTTTCCACAGACAGGACGTTGAGTCCTGCCCCACCATCGATGAGGGTCTTGGTGACCAGTACATTGTTGATGACTGGGGAGCAGAGCATCGGGAGGACGCCAGCGGTGGCTGCACACTTGAGTTGATCCGCTGAGCTGAATGTGATGGCGCACGCCGACCACCTGAGAGGGTGCGTTGCTTCGAGCCTGGGGAGGGCTGCGTTCACCTCGCGGGCAAACTGCTTGAAGATGCGTTGGGAGGCTGGGGCTTGAGCTCCGCCCAGGATGCAGGCGATCGCGCGTGGCTCCTGGAAGCCCCCAGCCCCCTCGTCTTGATGGCGGTCCTCATTCCTCCTTGGCTGAGGCGGAAGTGGAGGGAGGCCTGCGTTGCCTTGCGGGCGATCCTCACGAGGCTGGTCCCTCCAGTCATCCTCGCGAGGCAGGTCTCGCCAGCGATCCTCGCGAGGCTGATCGCGCCACCCTGGGCGCGGGCCACGATCTTCCCAGCGTCCTGTGTTTCTTCCTCCTCCTCGGCCATTGCCCCGATCGGCGCGATCGGGACGACGGCCGATCCTTCCTTCCCGCACGGCGCGGAGTTCTTGGCATTCGTTGGTGTTGTGGGTGTGGAGGTCGTGGTACACACAGTACCGGCTGCCCCTGGAGGACTCAGGCAGATCTTTGCCCCGCTTGATGTCTGGTTCTGCTGCGAGCACGGCAGCCCCCTTGCGCTTCACGTCCTTGGACTTGGGCTTCTTCTCTTCTGGGTCTGCGGCAGGCAGCTCGAGGAGGGAGAGGCATCCCTCCTCAGCCCTGGCGCACTTGGTCGCCAAGTTGAACAGCTCCAGGGAGGTGCACAGGTCTTCATGCATCGCCAACTCCTCCTTCATCTTGACGTCGCGCACGCCATCAGAGAAGGCCAAGATGATGGCCTCCTCGGACACCTTGGGGATCTTGAGGCGCGCGCTGTAGAAGCGCTGGATGTACCTTTGCAGGGTCTCTCCGGGTTGTTGCTTGATGCGGCGCATGTCGCTCACGGCGGGCGGCCGGTCGCGAGTACCTTGGAAGTTGGCGATGAAGCGGGTGCGCATCTGGTCCCAGGAAGAGATCGTGCCTGGAGCCAGATTCAGGAGCCAGGTGCGAGCTCCTTCCTTGAGCGCCATGGGGAACCAGTTTGCCATAACCTTTTCGTCCCCGCTGGCAGCTTCAATGCCCAGCTCGTAGAGCTGGAGGAACTCCCCAGGGTCAGTCGTGCCTTCGTAACGTGGAGGCAGGTCTGGCTTGAACTTGCCGGGCCACGCGACGCTTCGCAGCTCGGTGGTGTAGGCACGGTAGCCTGCGGTGGCCACGAAAGGCCTCGGCTGGGGGAGAGCCTGGTCTTGAGGGTTCCCTCGCACTGCAGCTAGGAGCAGTGCGGGGTCTTGGCGTGCCGGAGCTGGGAGCGCCCGGGCGGCTCCTTGCGGGCGAGGGATCTCTTGGCAGCTCCGTTCTTGCTGCGTTGGCGCCTGACGGAGTGGGTTCCGCCCAGGGGCCACGCGCCTTGGAGCTACGACGTCTTCTAGGACAGGAGGCGGCTGGTACGCCTCCAGGGCTTCGTTGCCCGCGCGAGGCGGGGTGTGGCGTAGAGGAGCGGACGGCGTGGGAGAGCCCCCTGCGGCGCGGACAAGCTCGGCGATGCGGTCGAGCCACTCCTTGTAGACGTCGTCGATGGGATGGTAGCGCAGGAGCTCGTTTGCCGCGAGGAGCGCAGCTCGAGCCTCCATGGGTGCGCGGAGCGCGCGGGACGAAGAACTAGCAGGCGCGAGCGACGGAGTAGCAGTGTGGCCGTCTTGCTGCACGGAGGGATGCTGGGACGACGCTTGCTGCTCGCCCCCCGCCGGGCCGGTGGCGGCGTTGACGGCGGGCGATGGGGAACGACGAGGACGGCCGCCAAAGGGCGCCGTCTGGGCGACGCGAGAAGCGATGGCGGCCCGGCGCTCGGCGCGAGCCCGACATGCGTCGGACATGGATGCGACGGTCGGAGGAGAGCAGGGTGGTGGACGACGAATTCCGACGCACCCCTACCTGGCGCGCCAAATGTCGGATCTCGGGTTCCGGCAGACCCTTAAGGTTCAAACACTGGGGTGCATGCGGAGATTACGCCTTCTACCTCCCCGTCTCGCAAAGATCTAAACTACTGAAAGAACTGCGCAAGAGACAGAAGATTTATACTGGTTCGGGCCACCGTTGTGGTGTAATACCCTACTCCAGTGTGTGGTTGGTGGATTGCCTCCTAGGGCTGGTGATGATGAACAATACAAGGAAGAACAGCCTCGCGAGGGTTTATTCTTGGCTGGGGCGATGAACTGCTAGGAGGAGTTCAGTCACCCTTCTCTCTCTCTCTCTCTCTCTCTCTCTCTCTCTCTCTTTCACTCACTGCCTTACTCTCACTCGCCGTCCGGCGGTTGATTGATCGATCCCCAGATTTCGATCTCCCCTCTACAATGTGGTGGCTAGTCCTATTTATAGAGGCCCTGGTCCTCTTCCCAAATATCGAGCGGGAAGGGAGCCAACAATGGCGGGCTAATTTGAAGGGGGACAGCGAGCATCAACTATCCTGACAAAAGCAGTCTTCGCCTGCGCAAAGCTCTGGTGATGACGCCGTCCTGGGCTCCGTGGTGACCTCCGTCTCATAGTCCTCCTGGTCTTGATCTTGTTGCACCGAAATGGCAACCTTTGCCTGATGCCTCGATACTCCGCGGCTGCGCTTGCCCCCTTTGCACCAAAGAGGAAAGAAGGACGCTGCGCGCGCTGGCGCCCGCCTGGCGCCCTGAGTCGTCATGGCTTGTGTCACGGGCACCTCGCGAGGTACTCCGCCTTGTTCTCTCTACCTCCTCGCGAGCCAGCCTGACGAGGCCGTGCCTGAGGAAGTTCCGTGTCGTCCGCCTCGCGAGGCTTGGCCCCTCGCGAGGGTCTTGAGTCTTGTGCTGATGAAGATGGGCCATGTTGGGCCTCCTTTGAGCCACGCCGCAGGCCGCAGGCAGGCAAGTCTGGGGACCCCCGTTCCCAGAACGCCGACAGGCTCCAATACGGAGTTGGGTGGAATGGCGATTCAGAAAAGGAAAGAGGTCACATACCCTCATGCCAAACTACACAGCCACCCCAAAGAGTGGAATCAGACATGGTTCTATTGCAAAGACACCTCCCCTGCTGGTGAAAATCCCTTGCCTGGCTTTCGTCCGGAGCGGCTCAGCAATACACACCCCTTTCCGCAAAGGTTGACTGCCCAGGAGAGAAGCAAATATGCTCCTCAACTGTCGAAGCTCAGAGCCTTTATGGACAACGGCTTAACAGGGGTTGATCTCGCTCGCTGTTGGATATCATGGAGCATACTGCCCCTTAGTCAGCGCTCCGGTTTGATGTGCGAGTATACTGGCAGTGTTGATGACCCACTGCGACATTCCAACATCCAGCTTACCGATGAAGAGATCATAGAGGCTGTGAAATAAGATGCTGAATGAACCGGAACACATCTGTGCTAAAAACGGCCTGCTTCCCTTCTGTGCCACCAACAAACCGCCAGCTGTAAGACTTTGATTTTTCTTTTTGCTGAATCTATTATTGATATATCTGGTCATTGTCTAATATCAGTGTCTGTGTAATCAGGGCAATGATCCGTTTTGGAGCAAGAAACTGCCGCAGGAGAAACCAGAAAAACCAGACAAACCAGAAAGAGCAACCCGGCAAAAGACTAAAGCTGTGAAGAAGACTGCCCATAGGAAAAGAACCACTGCATCCTCTAATCCGGCCCCTGATTATGATGTGGATAATCCGGACCTTGAGGTAGGGCTTGACTCACTTGGCTTATTTTTCATGCGTCTTATTGATGATGATATTTGTCAGGATGATGCCGAAGCCAGCCATGCTAATGTTGCAGAGGTAATTATTCTCTCTTCCGATATAGAACCTTTGCCTTCACTAAAAATCCGTCAGGCAAACCGGAAAGTTAAATTTTCTCATCCTCTTGCTTATTTGGATCCCAAATTTCTTATGAAGACCCAACAGCACGAAGCTCGTCGCACAACCCGGCACAGCGGCTAGGTAGTTACCTCCGCCGGTTTACCTAACAGTCCGGTTCAGAAACGCTGTTCAGAGGTCTCTAATTTGCTTGTCAGTTCTTGTCCTAAAGCGGGCTACTTTCGTCAACCTCTTAATCCATCTGACTCCGATTACCAGGTTACTTCCCACTCATCCTCTGGCGAGTCATCAGCTACTCAGCTGCCACCGCTCAAAACGGTGCTTGGGTAAGATATATTTATCATAATATTTGCAGCACATCGCCTTGGAACATATGCTGTATTTGATTTTGTTATTCCTTTCAGGGCCAAACCTAGGCCAAGAAAGAAAGCTCGCCTGGACAAAGCGGCCGAAGAAGATGCCGTCCTTGAACCGGGCAAGACACCAGATCTTGAAGCGGCTATTCCTGAGGATATACCCAATGATCCACCGCAGTAAGACGACGATCTTATTGCTGAAGAGAGACCTATTGATACCTCAAGTCCTGTCAATCAGCCCACAAGCTCCATCCGGATTGAGAAATCCACCGGTCCAGCAAAGCCTACTAACCAGCCAACAGCCCCAGTGCAAACCGGCGATACCAAGGATGATGAGGTTGTCATTACTGGCATTGGCCATACAGAGCCAAGAAATCCTATCGCTTTATCCAAACATTCTGCCAAGGAAGAATTTGCTGCCTTTGGCAAAGGCAAGTGGAATGCTGATCTGGTGACTTACGCTGCTCTGAACGCCCAAGATATCCATTCCAGCTACTTGAACCGGCTGTATACCAGTCGTGACTATGAAGCCGGTCTGGTTAATATGATGAAAGATAAATATGAGGTAACTTCTATATGCTCTTTCCTGCTTGTATATTTCAATTCTTGTTGACTCTCCTAGCCCCCAAGGGCCAGTTTGTAATCTTCTTTCAAACCGGGACTTACTAATATAAATCTTAATGCTTTGAAATTCGCTGATGTAGCCCCCAAGGGCCGGTTCAACTTAGCATAGTTAAACCGGTACTTTAAGTAATTGAGATTGCTGCTTCAGAATATATACGAGCAAATAGCCATTAGCCCCCAAGTGCCAAGTTGAGTACTTGTATTGATCTTGGGACTTTGTAAGCAAGTGAAAGATGAAGATTGAATATGCATTAGCCCCCAAGTGCCAAGTGCATAACTTGTTATGTGGTTGGTACTTCAATCCTTGTACTGTTTTGCTAAATCATATAGCTGTCTGCATGCAGGCTAAGCTGAAGACGAAAGAAAGCCAAGTCACCGATCTCCAAGAAAATGTGAAATCCCAACAAGCTGAAGCCTCCAAAGCAAAAGAGGAATTAACTAGCGCTTTAAGCGCCATGCAACAGCTTAAGGAGGGTTTCAAGAAAGAGCGGGCGGATTGGGCCACTGAAAAATCCGCTTTAATCAAATGAGCAGAGGATGCCGAGGCTGCCCTAAAACCGGTGGCGGATGAACTGAACAGCATAAAGCGGCACGTGCATGCCATGACCACTGCTATCTTTGGTAAGCCAGTTTGACTTCTGAATTGATTCTGCCTTCTTATAGAGCTGCCGGTTTGTTAACCCTTTATGATATTTCAGGGACACGCATTGGTCACTTGGGGTCAGATGTGCGGAAGAAATTGAAAGCCGCCTATACATTGATCGAACAACTGTACACTGGTGCACAGCGTATTATTTGTACTGCATCCCACAACAAACCGGCACCCACTTTGATTCAAGACACTCTGATGAAATTGTCGGTGCTTCCTGCCCGGGTTGAAGAACTGAAGAAATCTGCTGCTCGAACCGGTGCGATCAATGCCTTAATCCGGGCAAAAGCTTGGGTGCCAGATTTTGATCCTATTGATGCGGCTCAGGGCTATCCCAGATTGAAGGAAGACGGGTCAGAGCTTGGTGAAGCGGATCTGCGAGCAATAAACCGGGAGGTGCGTCCGCTAGCTTGTCAATTGGCTGAAGAAGCAGGCTTGTCTCACTATCAAGCCCATTATGACAATCAAAACAAGCGAGTAGCTGCACCAATTCATGAAGTGGTAAATCTTATCCCTCTAATCCGTAAGCATACTTATGCTCCCGATATTGAACCGTCGTTGCTGATCCATGATGAAGCTGTCTTTCGAGCATTAATGGGAATCGACTGGACAATTGTTGATTTCCAGCCGCTGGGTAGAGAAACTAGAGCTGAAGAGGCATGGGATGACCCACAACCATCAGGCCAGGCTGGTGACCAAGCTTGAACCGGAAGCCGGTTTAAACTGTTTCTCCTTTGAAAAACAATGATCTTATTTTGGGCACCGTGTTGCCTTGTAATAGGCTAGCTGATACTCTTGATCTTAATATGCCTTCGCGCATAACCACTGCAATTTGTGCTTCCTTTGGGTGATGAATTGTCCAAAGTATTTTCTGCAACATAAAAAATCTTAAAGTGCCACCGCGGTTGTACCGTCAGGCGGAGTTTGATGTCTGCATATGTAAAATCAAAATATGTGAAATTTAAGCATATGATCAAATCTTTGAGATACATAATACCTGCCATCGTTGGACATGAAGTTGGCTTAGCCAATCTTAAAGCGGAGGTTTATAAACCCACACTGTTTGGAGGAGATAACAGCTCCTGTATATATATAATGCCGGTTTACCATGTAAACCGTGCTGGGTTGTAAAACACCGTGTTACTCCGTAAGAGGATGTTAACAAAAAAGATCAAACCGGGCAAATAGTCTCCGGATTGAAATGAACCGTGTTCCGTCAATTGACAGTGTGAACCGGTTGACAACTTTGTTGGTTTAAAAAATGCAATAAAAAGAAAGAAATATCTTTCAAAGAAAAGTGTGAAGCAAATGCAATGACAAAACCGTTTGCAAAAAAAGGTTTATTTGAGCTGATCAGATGGCGTTCCCATGGCCGAACACGACCAAGCTCCCGTTAGGTGTAACTATGGTTCTAGTCAGCCAGGTCCCCAAATGAAACCGTGGCATTTATGCCGATCAAGTGGCATGGCAATGGTTCGGGTTCGACCAAGCCCCCAAGTGATTCAATGGCCTTAGGCCGATCAAGAGGCATGACTGGTTCAGACGTGACCAAGTCCCCAAGTGATCTGGTGGCTCTCGCCTATCAAGAGTTATTGTATTGGTTCGTACACGACCAAACCCCCAAGTGATATAACATGATGCTTTTAAAAAGCGAACTCAAGGGGTAAACCGGAGGCTGCTTTAGAGCAACTCCGTGTAACCACACATGATGTAAAAGAACAGATACCCCACTTTAGCTGAGGTTCTGGTTTATTATATTTAATCATAATATATACATTGTCGTAATATGTACATAAGTAGAGCCAATGGCTCAGGTATAGTAAGGCCGAAGATGAGCTATGTTCCACGGCCTGTTGGTCTCCTCCTATGATGTACGTGAGTCCTTATGCTCTCGAATATCGATCAGATAGTATGACCCGTTGTGCAGATTCTTGCTGACCACGAAAGGCCCCTCCCAAGGTGGGGATAGCTTATGCATATCAGTCTGATCTTGGATGAGCCAAAGCACCAAATCTCCTTCCTGAAAGGTTCTGGTTCTGACTCGGCGACTGTGATAACGACAAAGATCCTGTTGGTAAATCGTCGATCGGGCGGCTGCTATGTCACTCTCTTCATCCAACCGGTCCAAAGCATCTTGCCGTGCTGTCTCGTTGTCCACTTCAATATAAGCCGTCACACGAGGTGAATCATGACGGATATCACTGGGGAGAACCGCCTCTGCTCCATAGACCATGAAGAACGGTGTGTATCCTGTTGATCTGTTGGGTGTTGTATTGATGCTCCATAACACATATGGTAATTCTTCTACCCAACAACCCGGCGTTCTCTGCAAAGGAACCATGAGTCGGGGCTTGATGCCTCTCAAGATCTCTTGATTAGCCCTTTCTGCTTGACCATTGGACTGTGGGTGTGCCACTGATGAAACGTCGAGCCGGATGTGCTCCCGTTCGCAGAACTCCTTCATGGCACCTTTGGACAAATTGGTACCATTATCTGTGATGATACTGTGTGGAAAGCCAAACCAGAAAATCACTTTTTTGATGAACTGAACCGCCGTGGCCGCATCACACTTGCTAACAGGTTCTGCCTCCACCCACTTTGTAAACTTGTCAACCGCCACCAGGAGGTGGGTCCTCTTATCTTTGGACCTTTTGAAAGGCCCAACCATATCCAGCCCCCAAGTCGCAAATGGCCAAGTAATTGGAATCATTCTCAATTCTTGAGCCGGTACATGAGCACGTCTTGAAAACCTTTGGCAACCATCACATCGTCTGACCAGATCCTCTGCATCAGCATGAGTAGTTAGCCAATAGAAGCCATGGCAAAACGCTTTAGCCACCAGAGATTTTGAACCGGCGTGGTGACCACAATCTCCTTCGTGGATCTCACGAAAAATTTCACGTCCTTCTTCAGGAGACACACAGCGTTGAAATGCTCCTGACACACTGCAATGATGCAACTCGCCGTTGATAATAGTCATGGACTTGGATCGCCGGATTATCTGTCGGGCCAGAGTCTCATCCTCTGGTAACTCGCCCCGATTCTTGTAGGCCAGGTAAGGAAGCGTCCAATCTGGAATAACATGAAGAGCTGCCACCAATTGAGCCTCCGGATCATGAATAGCCAAATCCGCTTCACCAGGGATCTTGACCGACGGGTTGTGCAGCACATCCAAAAAAACATTGGGCGGGACCGGTTTGCGCTAAGAGCCCAGCCGGCTTAAGGCGTCCGCCGCTTCATTTTTCCGCCGGTCCACATGGTCCACCTGATAGCCTTTAAAATGACCTGCAACAATATCCACCTCACGACGATATGCTGCCATGAGTGGGTCCTTGGAGTCCCAAGTTCCAGACACTTGCTGAGCCACGAGGTCCGAGTCACCGAAGCACTTAACTCGACTTAGATTCATCTCCTTAGCCATCCGGAGACCATGGAGCAAGGCTTCATACTCAGCTGCATTGTTAGTACAAGGGAACATTAAGCGGAGAACATAACAAAACTTATCACCTCGTGGGGATGTTAGTATGACTCTAGCCCCTGAGCCTTCCAATTGCCTGGATCCGTCAAAATGGATGGTCCAATATGTGTGTTCCGGCTTTTCTTCAGGTGCTTGCATTTCCGTCCAATCATTGATGAAATCAACAAGTGCTTGAGACTTAACCGCCGTCCGAGGCACATACTTCAAACCGTGCGGCCCAAGCTCTATAGCCCACTTGGCAATCCGGCCAGTTGCTTCCCGGTTCTGGATGATATCCCCCAAAGGAGCAGAACTGACCACCGTAATTGGGTGCCCTTGGAAGTATTGTTTAAGCTTCCGCTTGCCATAAAAACTCCATACACCAGCTTCTGCCAATGCGGATACCTTTGCTTGGACTTGATGAGTACCTCGCTGATATAATGGACCGGACGTTGAACCGGATGCTCCTTACCTGCCTCCTTTCGCTCCACCACAATAGCCACGCTGACCGCTCGAGCATTAGCAGCAACATATAGCAGTAACGGCTCCTTGTCAATGGGAGCGGCGAGCACAGGCGGATTGGCCAATTGCCGCTTTAAGTCCTCAAATGCTTCATCAGCATTGGAACTCCAGACAAACTGATCCGTCTTTTTCAACATCTGATACAAAGGGATTGCCTTCTCACCAAGACGACTGATAAACCGGCTTAACGCGGCAACCCGGCCTGCCAGGCGTTGAACATCATTGATACACTTCGGTTTAGCCAGGGAGGTGATGGCTGTGATCTTCTCCGGATTAGCCTCAATTCCCCTGTTGGACACCAGAAAACCCAATAACTTGCCCGCCGGTACACCAAAGACACACTTGTCCGGATTAAGCATCATCTTGTATGTCCTCAGGTTATCAAAGGTTTCCTTCAAATCATCAATCAGAGTCTCCTTCTCCCTGGACTTAACCACGATATCATCCACGTAAGCATGTACATTACGGCCAATCTGCTTGTGAAGACAATTTTGTACACACCGTTGATAAGTTGCCTGGGCACTCTTGAGCCCAAAGGGCATAGACACATAGCAGAAGGCTCCAAAGGGAGTTATAAATGCCGTCTTCTCCTGGTCCTTAACTGCCATTTTGATCTGATGATAGCCAGAATATGCATGCAAAAAACTTAAACGCTCACAACCCGCCGTAGCATCAATAATTTGATCAATACGGGGGAGGGCAAAAGGATCTGCTGGACAAGCCTTATTAAGATCTGTGTAATCCACACACATGCGCCAGGTGCCGTTTTTCTTAAGGACCAGCACCGGATTGGCAAGCCACTCAGGGTGAAAAACTTCAACAATAAAGCCAGCTGCTAAGAGCCTGGCTACCTCTTCTCCAATCGCCTTGCGTCTTTCTTTGTTAAACCGGCGGAGGAACTGTTTCACCGGTTTGTATTTAGGATCCACATTAAGGGTGTGCTCAGTGAGTTGCCTCGGTACACCTGGCATGTCAGAGGGCTTCCATGCAAAAATGTCCCGATTCTCATGGATGAACTCGATGAGCACGCTTTCCTATTTCGGATCCAAGTTGGCACTGATGCTGAACTGCTTGGACAAATCGCCAGGTACGAAGTCAACAAGCTTAGTTTCTGCTGCCAATTTGAACTTCAGGGCCGGATCATGCTCCGTAGTTGGCTTCTTTAATGGAGTCATGTCCGCCGGATCAACATTGTCCTTATAATACTTCAACTCCTCGGTGGCACAAACCGACTCTGCATAGGCCGCATCTCCTTCCTCGCACTCCAAAGCGATTTGGCGGCTTCCGTGAACCGTTATTGTCCCCTTGTGACCCGGCATCTTGAGCTGCAAATACACATAACAGGGCCGTGCCATAAACTTGGCGTAGGCCGGTCGCCCAAACAGGGCGTGATATGGACTTTGGATTTTCACCACTTCAAACGTCAATGTCTCCGACCTGGAATCATGATCATCCCCAAAGGCCACTTCCAGAGCTATCTTACCAACAGGATATGCTGATCTGCCAGGTACTACACCGTGGAACACCGTATTAGACGGTTTGAGATTTTTATCTGTTAGTCCCATACGATGGAAGGTTTCATAGTACAAGATATTAATGCTGCTCCCTCCATCCATGAGCACCTTGGTGAACTTGTAACCTCCCACCTGAGGCGCCACCACCAGAACCAACTGACCCGGATTATCAACCTGGGGAGGGTGATCCTCTCCGCTCCATATGATTGGTTGTTCAGACCAGCGTAGATAACGGGGTATGGCCGGTTCAACAAAGTTAACCGCCCGCCTCTGAACCTTTCGGTCTTGCTTGTCTAAGCTAGTGGTGAAGACATGGTACTGCCCACTACTCAACTGCTTTGGGTTGCTCCGGTAGCCTGACTGTTGCTGCTGTTGGTTGTACTCACCCTGGTTGTTCTGACTATTTTGATTATTATGTCCGCCCGGATTACCGTTAAATCCTGAACCGGAATTTCCTCCACCGTAACCCGGCCCGGACCCTGAGCCACCGCCGGAGCCGTGATCATACCGGAAAGCATTAGAATTCTTGAACTCCTGCATAATGAAGCAATCCTTCCAAAGGTGGTTTGCTGGCGCCTCCTTCGTCCCATGTCTTGGACAAGGCTGGCTCAGTAGACAGTTTAGGCGGTCCGGGTTAGGGTTGGGTGCCCCATTGCGATTTTTCGGTTTACCCTTGCGTCGCTGGCCATTGTCCTGCGTGTTGGTATTAGCCACAAAGTCCATGTTACCATCCGCTTTACGCTTGCCTCCACCACCATTGCCTGCCCAGTGATGCTGCTGACCTTTGGAGTTGTTGTTCCTCTTTCCCTTCCCTGCCTTGTCATCATCAGATTCGGGATCCTTGGTACAATCAGAATCAGCATACTTCACCAAAGCGGCCATGAGGGTCCCCATGTCAGTGCAATGATGCTTCATCCGTCCCAACTTCAGCTTTAGGGGCCCAAACCGGCAGTTGCCTTCTAGGGTTAATACTGCGGTGTCAGCGTTGATGCGGTCTGATGAGTGCAACACTTGTGAAACCCGGTGCACCCAATGAGTCGTTGATTCTCCTTCCTCCTGGACGCAGGCACCTAAGTCCACTATCGACATAGGCTGTTTACATGTATCCTTGAAATTGCTGATAAACCGGGCTCGTAATTGGGCCCATGAACTGATAGAATTAGCCGGCAAGCTTTTTAACCAAGTACGGGTCGTTCCTTCAAGCATCATGGTGAAGTATTTCTCACACGCTGCGTCATCCACATCAAGCATCTCCATGGCCATCTCATAGCTCTCTACCCATGTCTCTGGAGGTTGATCCGCCATGTAATTTGGTACTTTGCGCGGGCCTTTGAAATCCTTGGGCAGGCGCACATTGCGTAAAGCGGGGATAAGGCAAGGCACCCCCAAAGAACTAGAAGTAACACCAGGTTCAATCGAGATAGTTGGACGAACCGGCGTGAGCTGCCGAGCCTGTTGCTGTGCGGCTAACTCGGCCTCCCTGCGCGCTCGGGCCCGGTCCACCACTTCCTGAGCGTTATCAGCACCACCCGCCGGGTTGTTGCCATGGGGTGCTCCGCGTTGTTCATTACTCGACACTGCCGGTTCATCCATATGTCTGCTATAGCTCCGGCTTGGACGGGGGGTCGAGTGGATCCGGTCGTGGCTGTACGAGTACGCTTCCTGTTGGACCAAAGCTGTCCTCAGAAGCTCCTTGACCCGTCGCGTCTCTACTGCCTGCGGCGAGTCACCTTCAATTGGAATGGCCTCCAGTCGTGTAGCAGCGGCGACAAGATTGTCCATTGGGTTGGAGTAGTGACCCGGAGGTGTTAAAACAGCCTGAGGTATAACGGTGCTTTGACGAGGCGGGTCCATCCGACGAGGCTGAACCGGCGCACCGATCCCAGGAGCTTCCGCCCAGTTTCCCTCCAGTGGATTACTGGTTCTTGCTCCCGGGGTGTTCAAAAGGTCTCTTGCCTCGAAAACCGGAGGTAAACGGGATCGGTGCTTCCTCCTCATGAATTCATGCGACGCGCTCTGGTCCAACATGAGCCTGTAGGCTTGTGCGTCTAGAGCGGCCCGGGTGATCTGTTCCTTCACCTTTTCAATCACCGCGTTGTGAACGCCCTGATCTGCCAGATTAACTTCCGCCATAAGCACAGCCAGTGCATCAAATAGCTCTGATAGAACTTGAGCCGGTGGGCGCGCAGGGCCTCCTGCCCCGGCAGCCGTTGCCGCTGCTGAACCGTAGGTTGTTGCCACGGCGGTCGAAGAATGAAGCACTGCTTGTGTGCCGGCCATGAATATTCCAACACGGTTGGGCAGATCAGAGGGGTCCGGAATACTGTCGCCATCGGAACAGCCCCCAATCCGGCCATCTTGTATCTGATAAAGAGATTCGGTTTCTCCGGTCGATGACTCGTCATCGGAACAAACAACGGTCTCGCCGCGAGATTCCGATCCGTTCTCATAACTTCCTCCATGGATGACTCCCACGAAGGCACGCTTCATGGCCGATTTAACCCAGGCGGATCGCGCACGCTGAGCCGTCTCGACGAGGTCGGTGCAGATGCCTGGCTCAGGGCCCGGTTCACCGATCTTGCCAATGAAAACGTGAATGCCACCAAAGGGGACCCGGTACCCGTACTCAACTGAGCCGGCCTCGGGGCCCCAGCCTGCATCGTCGATGTAGAGCTTGCCGCGACGACTCTTAGTCATCCGGCCTACAGCGTAGCCCTCGAGTCCTTCAAAGCGGCCCTCCAAGAACCTGAAACCATCGTGCGATAGCCCCACGGTGGGCGCCAACTGTCGTGGTTTTGTCACGACACATGTCCTAGAGAAAGAACTTAGTCGTGGAGCCATCACGACGGGTTAGCTTGAAGGGGTTAAAGCGGACACAGGGACGCAAGAGAGTTTATACTAGTTCGGCCCTTCGATGAAGGTAAAAGCCTACGTCTAGTTGTGATGGAATTGATGGCGTTTTGATGACTAGGGAGCAAACAAGCTTTGCCTATGTCTCGAGTTGTTGTCTGTTCTCCTTGAACCGCCGCCGGGTCGTCCCCTTATATACACGGGTGACGCCTGTCGGTTCACAGAGTCCCAATACCGGCTCATAGATGTGTCCGGTTCGGTCTCTACTTATTCCTAACTTACAATACAAGTTTATATACAAATACCGGTTTATCAACTACAAGTCTTAAACCGACTATGGGCCTTTGGCCCTCATCTGTCTTCTTGGGCTTTAACACTCTTGAACTACTAATGAAGTTGACCCGGCCCAGATAGGCCGGTTTACGCCCAGCAGTAATATCCCCAACACTAATCATCCTCAAAAGAGGCACGGATCACTAGGAAACAACATGAACATACGGCATAAAAATAATGACAGGGCAAGGACTTGGTGAAATTCTAAGTCCCTAAAATCAGCATCATTGAGTAAGCTACTTTGCATGCTTGTGCTAGTCACCAGAAAGATCACAAAAATACATGTCATACACCCCTGTAGAGATGGCATGGCATATTTCAAAACACATGTAGAGCTCAGGATCATAGCATGCACACATTAATCATGGCAAAAATGACAAAAGTGCATTTGCTGAAACAGATCTGAAACTATCATCACATAGCCCTCTTCCAACAGCATTTCGGGCATCAAGATGAGCTCAAGTGGAAATGATACAATGAGATGAAATGATGTACTCGTCGAGACGAACATTTTGATATGCTACACGCACAAATCGGAGCAGTGGGTGCCGAGTTATGATGCGATGAAGTATGCATAAAAATACTGGGACTTAGTGGAATTTAGACCTTGAGGGAAAAACTGGACGAAGAGATTCCGGGACGAAGAGATCCGGGACGCGTTTGGTTCGGGGGAGTGGTGGATCTCATCCCACTCCCCGGATCTGGCCGGAGATGGGCTCCGGCGAGCCCGCGGCGGCGTGGCGAGTCGACGACGGCCGGCGGCAAGGTGCGGGCGCGGCGGCGCAAAGCGACGGGCAAGAGACGCAGCGAGCACGCGGGCGCGGGTGGCGGCGCACCGCGGTGGCTGACGGGCGGCGGCTGCAGCTCAAGAAGGCGGCGACAAAGGGCGGCGGGATGGGCGGAGGCCGGTGGCGAGCTTCCGGCGAACGCGGCGAGGTCCGGCGAGCTGGGCGTGAAGGAGAAAGCAGCGGGGCGCCTCGGGTGCTCGGGCCCGGATGCGGCTCGGGCGGGCCGGTCGAGGGCCGGGCGGGCCGCGGTGGCTGACGCGGTGGAGGAGGGGAGGCGGCGACAGGTGGCGCGACGAGAGAGGTTGAGCGAGGCGGTGGAGCTGACATGGCGACGCCTGATTCGCCGGAGTGAGGTGGCGGCGGCGAGCGGACATGTCCGGCGCGAAAGAAATGTCCGGCGGCGCGGAGGGAGTTGGATCTAGGGTTTGTCTGTGCTACGTCTTGAGCTTGCGTTGGTTTTCCCCGAAGAGGAAGGGATGATGCAGCAGAGTAGCGTAAGTATTTCCCTCAGTTTTTGAGAACCAAGGTATCAATCAAGTAGGAGCCCATGCTCAAGTCCCTCGTACTTGCACAAAGCGATAGCTACTCGCAACCAACGCGATTAGGGGTTGTCAAGCCCTTCACGGTCACTTACGAGAGTGAGATCTGATAGATATAATATTTTTGGTATTTTTGATATAAAGATGCAAAGTAAAAAGTAAAGACAAAGTAAAAAAAGCAAAACAATATGAAAGTGATGGAGATTGATATAATGAGAATAGACCCGGGGGCCATAGGTTTCACTAGTGGCTTCTCTCAAGACCATAAGTATTCTACGGTGGGTGAACAAATTACTGTTGAGCAATTGATAGAATTAAGCATAATTATGAGAATATCTAGGCATGATCATGTATATAGGCATCAAGTCCGTGACAAGTAGATCGAAACGATTCTGCATCTACTACTATTACTCCACTCATCGACCACTATCCAGCATGCATCTAGAGTATTAAGTTAAAAACAGAGTAGCGCTTTAAGCAAGATGACATGATGTAGGGAGATAAATTCATGCAATATGAAATAAACCCCATCTTGTTATCCTCGATGGCAATGATACAATACGTGCCTTGCTGCCCCTTCTGTCACTGGGTAAGGACACTGCAAGATCAAACCCAAAGCTAAGCACTTTTCCCATGGCAAGAACTACCAATCTAGTTGGCCAAACCAAACGGATAATTCGAAGAGACTTGCAAAGATAACCAATCATACATAAAAGAATTCAGAGAAGATTCAAATATTATTCATAGAAAGACTTGATCATAAACCCACAATTTATCGGTCTCAACAAACACACCGCAAAAATAAGATTACATCGAATAGATCTCCACAAGAGAGGGGGAGAACTTTGTATTGAGATTCAAAGAGAGAGAAGAAGCCATCTAGCTACTAACTATGGACCCGAAGGTCTGAGGTAAACTACTCACACTTCATCGGAGGGGCTAGGATGATGTAGAAGCCCTCCGTGATGACGGCCCTCTTCCGGTGGAGCTCCGGAACAGGCCCCATGATGGGATCTCGTGGATACAGAAAGTTGCGGCGGTGGAATTAGGTTTTTGGCTCCTGTTCTGATCGTTTGGGGGTATGTGTGTATATATAGGAGGAAGGAGTACGTCGGTGGAGCACCGAGGGGCCCACGAGGCAGGGGCGCGCCCTAGGGGGCAGGGCACCCCCCACCCTCGTGACCTCCTCTTTGATCCCTTGCAGTAGGGTCCAAGTCTCCTGGATCACTTTCGGTGAGAAAATCATGTTCCCGAAGATTTTATTCCATTTGGACTCCGTTTGATATTCTGTTTATCCGAAACACTGAAATACGCAAAAAAAACAGCATTCTGGGCTGGGCCTCCGGTTAATAGGTTAGTCCCAAAAATAATATAAAAGTGGCAAATAAAGCCCAATATAGTCCAAAACATTAGATAATATAGCATGGAGCAATCAAAAATTATATATACGTTGGAGACGTATTAGTCTGCGAGAGAATTTTGGAGGGAGGCACATATTTATAGGTAGAGGGAGCTAGGAGAGTCCAAATGAGGTGCGGTTTTCGGCCACGCGATCGTGATCGAACGGCCTAGATGATGGAGGGGGTTTATGTGGGTTTTGGGCCACTTTGGAGGGGTGTTGGGCTGCAACACACACGAGGCCTTTTCGGTCCCTTGGTTAACCGTTGGAGTATCAAACGAAGTCCAAATGGCACGAAACTTGGCAGGCGGTCTACCGGTAGTAAACCAAGGCCGCATGACAAGTCTCGGTACAATCCGAGAATGTTTAACACCCGCACACGAAAAGAGGTAGAAAGGGACATCGGGTGACATAGGAGCGCCGGATTGCAAAACGGACAGCAGGAAAAATGCTCGGAAGCATGAGACGAACATGTATGCAAATAAAATGCACATGATGACATGATATGAAGTGCATGACACGCAAGCAATGACAAGGCAACAACAGCGAATAACTAGAAAACACCTGGCACATCGGTCTCGAGGCGTTACAACACTCCACCACTACGAGAGGATCTCGTCTCGAGATCTAGAATGGCACCGGAGGGAAAACAGAAGAGGAAAAGAAGAGGTAAAACTAAGTTGCTTCTTTGACAAACGAGTGAAAACAAAGAACTGTGTGAGGTTGAACAAATTGAAAGAAAGAAAGCAACGGCGATGAACGAAGTTGGAAATCACTCCGTTAGAAAAGAGGAAGAAGGATCATTACTAGAACCTTGAGGGTTAAAAGACATAAGACAAAGGTTACAATGGACATGAAGTAGATGCAAGCACCTCAGTTGACACGAGATGTACAAGGAATGATAAGATCAATTACGGCAACACTCCGGTTGGAAAAGAGATGCCAGACTTGATAAGTTGAAATGAACTTGAGCAAAGGGAACAACACTCCGCTTAAATGGATACGCATGAAAAGAACATGATCTTTGACAAAATGAGATGATGGTTTGAAAAGAGCAACATCACAATGCTTCCGGAACAAAAGAATAGAGGATAGATAATTGAAATAGGAGAATGGAGAAGAAAATGCCAATTTCTGCCACAAAAGAGCTTGAGCAGGCATCCTTAGGGGAAGGTTCGAACGGAGTTGTTGAAAAAACCAACAACGAAAAGAATAATCTTGATATGGTCTTATGGAGTACATCTCAAATTATGAGGTGACAACCTGCCACTCACGGAAAGTAGAATTGGATTGATATGAACAAGGAGACGAGAAAACTATATCACCGGGAGGATGAATGAAGAACTTGGGTCATTTATGAGCACCACAAATAGCAGCAATCCTTAGGGAAGGCTTTAGGTGAACATGACGCAAGATAACTCCACGAATAGATTGGTGGATTTCAAATATCTCATTCTTGATAACATGTGAATCATGAAACACGAGCTCAAATTATCAAGAATGACATAATACCACCTCCAATGATACGGTAGAAAGAATTGCACTCCGGATTGCAAGATGAAGAATGATTGAGCTCCTATGAAAAGAATCTTGATGATCACTTCGAGAAGGAATTAAATCATTGGTGAACCATCATGTAAAACCCTCATGAAGAAATCCGGTAACAAAAGGATGACCCAACCGGAATGAAGGAGAAGTTGAAAACACAAGTTGAATCCTTGTAATGATTAGATGGACCTTCACAATGTGAAAATTGAGAGAGCTTGGAACTCCGGAAAAAGAAAAAGATGAATCAAATGAAAACAAGAATTTGATGAGCCTCCGGAATAAAGAATTAATCATTTGGGTGAATCAAGAATTAGAATTATGTTATGCGTATCCTTCACCAATTTAGATTGATGACAAAACAAAGGATTTGGCATACCACTTATACTCGTAGAAAGGATTAAGAGAGATATAACATAAACTTGAGAAAGTCTTCAGCGAACCACCGTAAGAATTGAAAATGAACGAAGAAAAGATAAAGAAACACCGGGAAGAATTAGAGAATGAATGTAGATACTTGAAAGAATTTAGATACATGAGAACGAAGAGATCATAAAATGATTAGAGAATACTTGAACGAAGCACCGGTAAGGTTTGGAGAACTATAGCTGAAAGCTGAGAATGAATAAATCTTAGATGATGGGCTCCGGATAATCAAACTGAACAGAATCTTGAATTGCTACAGAAAGGTGAAAAGAATTCTGACAATCGAAAACAATTATGAGAGGATGGGCTCGAACTAGAATCACGAATCTCTGAGAGAACAGATAAGATATGGAGGTAAAACTCTTCTTTGGTCTTCAAAATCTGAGAATGACGACGAGAAACACCACCAATAATTGTAGAGGCACTCCGGAAGAATTAAAAGCGAAGAGATTGAGCCAATGATGAGAAGAATTTAATCGATCTTGTAGAAAGGCATTTGAGTGATGATAAATCATTCTTACGTCAAACTTCGAAAAGAAGTTTGAGGATAGCTCCGGGAAGATTAGAAGAGTCAGGTAAGATCCTGGGAAAAGACATGTGGGTTAGGGCCCACTCAAAAGAAACACCGTTGAACAATTACTTGAAAAGAAGATTGCACCGGTTGATTTAAATGGCTTGAAAGAGATAACATCCTCGAAAGAGTTTGAATGAAAGCAAAGTGGAAACACAAATCTTCGAGATATCTTCAGCACTCCGGAATAATAGAATAGCGAGAAGTGAATTATTATGAGGTGCACCTGTATGAGAAGGCATTTGAAACTAGGAAATGATATGATCAACAAAGCTTGAATTGGCTCCACCAGAGAAGAAAGAGAAAGAATAATGATGAACTTGAGGTTCCGTTAGAATCTTCATGAGAACCACCGGGTAAGAACATTGACGGAAAAGAATGGAGAGACTTCTCATCAATAACATGATAGTTGAATAAGAATTCTGAGTCCTTGAAGAAAACAAGGGGGGTGGGCGGGAAAAACAAAGGCAAGCTGGAGACGGATGAAACAAACACCGTTCAGAAGAAACTGATACTTGATCTTGCGGATGTTGAAATGATCGGATCCACTTGAAGAGAAAACACACCGGTGAAAAGGAGTGATATGACAATCTCGATTATCGAGAAGGATTAGTATTCACATTGGAGTATGAGAACACCATTTGGGGAAGGTATGGAATCAAACACTTCACTTCGAAGCAACTCGAATACCACGACTCAAAACAAAACAAAGGATTGGCTTGCAAAATAAGCCAGAACAAACATATGATAGAGATTTCGTCCGAAGTTTTCGTGGTGGGGCCTACACGGGCTCGATCGTACAGCACCATCATGTACAAGGCAATGCACATGACATACGAAGCGTCCCCGAGTCAGCATAGCCAAGGACTCTTTAAGACACAACGAGACCACTGTAAAACCAACCGTGAATAGGCGGACCACTAGACGTCGAACCCCAATTTCATATCATACATCTGTCAGAAAGATATCCTAAGAGCTACTTGAATTCCCACTTATAAACTCCCGAAACTTTCCGGTTATGCAATCAGGTGTTGGGGATACAGGGGAAGCATAATATCTCACCCAAAACTAACAAATCCTACATCCAGCTATATCCATCCTTCAGCACATAACCAAGAAACTTCGGAAATCATTTACCTCAACATTCGAAAAGCATCCGTTATACGAGTTATGGCAATACTCCCGAACTCCCGCCCCAGTACTGGGTGGCGTCGAGGTTATCTCACCAACAAATGCATAAAAAAGATTTTCGATGTCGGTGAACTCGGGTATTCCAGAACTGCAACGATAAAATTGTGACGACAACACCTCGGAGCTCAACTCCTCGGGACACTGCCACAACCCCTAAATGTCAGGAGGCACCAAGAACAATGTTCTCGCCACAAAACCATCGGAACCATTCCAAGATACCCGTGTGATCCTAAAAAAATTTAGTGAAATTTGAGAAGAGAAGAGTCAAATCTCTACGCCAGGATGCCTCACCAGAGCGACGAAGGGACTGAGGAGTAAAAAGAAGTCCTACTCTCTGATATATATAATCCTAAATGACTCAAAACAATTCTAGACTCAACAACGCCAGCGATTCGATCAAGCAGGGGGTTCATAAGTCGGGGAGGGCTCTGATACCAACTTGTCATGCCCTCAATGTGGCTATATCTCCCACGTGTCGAAGCACGACTTAGAGGCATAACCGCATTGAAAGCAATGTCGCAAGTGAGGTAATCTTCACACAACCCATGTAATACATAAGGGGAAGAGATACATAGTTGGCTTACAATCGCCACTTCACACAATACATGAATAAAGCATTACATCCATCCAAATACACTCAAGGTCCGACTACGGAATCAAAATAAAAGAAGACTACCCCAAATGCTACACAGATCCCCGATCGTCCCGACTGGGCTCCACTACTGATCAACTGGAAACGGAAGAACATAACGAACACGATCTACAATGAGCTCCTCCTTGAGCTTGGTTGCGTCACCTGTACGGTATCATCGAGCACCTGCAAACTGGTTTTGGAAGTATTTGTGAGTCACGGGGACTCAGCAATCTCACACCCTCGCGATCAAGACTATTTAAGCTTATAGGTAGGGTAAAAGTATGAGGTGGAGCTGCAGCAAGCGACTAGCATATATGGTGGCTAACATACACAAATGAGAGCGAGAAGAGAAGGCAAAAGCACGGTCGAGAAACTATGATCAAGAAGTGATCCTAGAACAACCTACGTCAAGCATAACTCCAACACCGTGTTCACTTCCCGGACTCCGCCGAGAAGAGACCATCATGGTTACACACGCGGTTGATGTATTTTAGTTAAGATCAACTTCAGGTTTTCTACAAAGTAAAACTACCTATCTAGTCAAGTTTAAATGAGGCCGGGAGCAACGGACAACAATTCCGGTAAATCCCCATATGCATATATTAGGTTTGGTACTGTTCTGCCCTAAACACAATTTTAGAGTTGTTAAACATGCAAAGTAAAACCACCATATTAAACTAGGCAAAATTCTACCCCATTTACATATAAAGTTTATTAAATTTGGAGCTACGGTTAATTAGTTATGAATAAAATCATTTTAACATGGCATAGGGGCAAATTTAAACAAACAAAAATTTAAACATTTTAACCATGGATGAAAGTTGCATATTATTAAGATAGACAAAATTCTAAGAAACTTTCATATTAAATTTGTTTTAACCTGATGCAGGGTTGTGAAGTTATTAAATGCATGAAGTGCAAGGGTGTTTCTGCAAAACTGGCATTACTCAGATAAACAGCAAAAATCCCAGGCAAGGGAAAAACACATTGGGCCAAAACTGATTGGCCCGGTAGTGTACAGGACAGGGAGTGGAGAGGGGCTGCTCACCTTGGGCCTCTGGGCCGTTCGGTGGAGAGGCTGGCTGGAGCCAGGCCTGTGGGGCTGGAATAGCGAAGGGAAGGCAGGCTGGGCTTCTGGTGATCGAGGGAAGGCAGCCCACGCGCGGTGTGGATGTCAACACGGACGAGCAGGCGAGCTCTCTGCTCGACTAAAATAGAGCAAACAGGAGCGGGGCTCAGGTTCAGAGCCGTAGCCGGTGCCGCCGTCGATGCAGGGAGGCGCGAGGAGGCGGGGATCAGGCGAGGCGACAAGATTCGGCGGATCTGAGCGCGGGGATGGAGCTCCGGTGTACTTGGCGGCGACGGGGTGCTGTACTTATTCCTAGCGCTCCACGGGAAGACGCAGCGAGGAACTTGGCGGGGCGGCACGACGGCGTGGGGCTTCAGCCGAGGGTGGAGCTGCTCCCGCGAGGCACCAGGAGGAGAAGCAGAGGACGCCGTGGGCTCCTGGAGGTCTGCTGATGGGTCTCCGGCGACGAGCTAGCGGTGGTGGCGCGGGGTGGTTGCGGAGGTCGAGCACGGTTCGCCTGGGTGCAGAGGAGCGCGGGAGGAGGCCATGGTCTCCCAGCGACCTAGGAAGAAGCGGGGCGCTGCTGTCTCGTCTCTTCTTGGACGAAGCAGAGGTGCGGCACGACGGGGCTTGTGCGTCTGATGCGGCAGTGGCAGATCCGGGCACGCGGAGCATCGATCCATCCATGCCCGGCACGAAGCGACGGCGACGGAGCTTGACGAAGCGGCCATGGTGGTCTCTTGTGAGCAAAAACAGAGAGAGGGAGGGGAAGATCGTGAGAACGAGAGGTAGGGAAGCAGGAGGGGGAAAGGAGCGGGGCTGTCGGGGCACTCATCTCCGGCGACTGGGAGCTGCTGCTCCGGCTGCTTGCAGGTGAGGAGGCCCACAGGAGGTGCGAGGCAGGGGCTCCTGCTACTGGCCGGAAAGCATGGGAGGTGGTCTGGATGGGTTCGAATCGAAGAGCTCGGGCTCGAGCTCTGGTTGGTGGGAGGAGGAATGGGAGGATCCCGATGTGGAAGAGGACTGGCGGCGGTGGGTGAGGGGATTTGGTGGATGGGACAAGCCCCTAGGATCTAGGGTTAGATAAAGGGGAACTATATATAGCCAATGGATTTTGGTTAGGGGCTAATCCGTCCCTCCGATTTTAATTGGACGGTCGCGAACAACTAGGCTAGGAAGCTCAATTAAGAAAACGGAGACGTTTTGTAGACGTTTGGGGATGATCCGGACACAACGGTGGCGACACCTCGGGTCGGGTCCGGGACAACTTTCGGACGCTCACGTGAGGGGTTCGATGCACTGTGTAGAGAGGGTTTCGGATCATGCGGTCGCATCGGACAACTCCGGAAGCGAAGAGGGGAAGGAGGATGGACTAGGTGGGCTGTGGCGAGACTGCGAGGGGGAGAAGAGAGAGAGAGAGGGCCCGGCATCTGTTTCCGGAGACCGAAAACGTCCGACGTTAGACCGGCTATAATGCCGCTATAGTTATCCGTTGGGGCATCAAACGATCTCCGAATGCGATGAAACTTGACAGGCGGTCTATCTACACTATAATAAGACCACACGTCAACTGTCATCCCATTCCGAGAACATTTTCCGGCCACTTATAAAATAATATTTCGGACATGCCGCGGGCACGTGCAAGTGTGTCTGGACTCAGAACGGACAACGGACGGAATGAGGAGACCGGGACGGATGCAAGTTTTGAAAACATGATGATGCAATGCACATGATGACATGATAAGATGCAACACGCAAGCAAAGACAAAGCAACAACAGCGAATAACTGGACGACACCTGGCACATCGGTCTCGGGGCGTTACAACACTCCACCACTACGAGAGGATCTCGTCCCGAGATCTAGAATGGCACCGGAGGGAAAAATGGAAGAGAAAGAGAAGAGGTAAAACTAAGTTGCTCCTTTAACCAATGAGTGAAACCAAAGAACCTTGCGAGGTTGAACAAATTCGAGACAGAATACAATGAAGGTCAACAAGGTCGAAAACACTCCTTTAGAAAAGAGGAACAAAGAACATTGCGAAAAACCTTGAGGTTGAAGGCAAGATAAATATTGAAACCACTCCGGTTAAAACCAAGATAGAGAAGGAATAAGACTGATATAATTTGGACAGCACTCCGATTAAAAAGAAAGGAATTGAATAAGAACTTGGAAAGAGGGCACGACACTCCGGTTAAATGGATAAGCACGAAAGAACACGATCCTCACAATTCGAGATGATGAGAGAAAAGAGAAACATCACAATGCCTCCGGATGAAGGAATCAAAGGTAGATCATTGGAATTAAATTATGGAGAAGAAAATGATAATTCTTCCCACAGATGAATTTTAAAGAAAACATCCTTACGAATAAGTCTTGAATGGAGTTGTTAAAAAATCAACAACGAAAACAATAAGTTGCTCATGGGCTTATGAAAACATCTGAAAAACTTAAGGTGAAATTCTGCCATAAATGGAAACACGGTTGCATTGATATGAACAAGGAGACAAGAAACTTATTTCATCGTGAGGATAAATGAAGAACTTGGTTCATTTATGAGCACCATAAATAGCAACAATCTTTAGGGAAAGGATTAGGTGAAATATAACCCAAGATAACTCCAATGAAGAGATTGATGGGTTACAAAGGAACTCATGAACGAATTGAAAATGATGGGTTTAAAATATGTCATTCCGGACAACTTGTGAATCATGAAACACGAAGGAAAATTGTCAACAATGACATAACACCACCTCAAAAGATAAGATTGAAAGAATAGCACTCCGGATTGCAAGAAGAAGACAACTTGAAGTATATCTTGGCGGATCATAGCTTCGAGAGATATCTTTAAGAACAATTGAAGAATGAAAAGAATCCTTGACGAACCACCATGAGGAACTCCGGTAATAAAAGGATGATCAAACAAAAGGAAAGAGAAGTCGAAAACACAAGCGAAGCCTTGCGACGATTTAGATGAATCTCCGTGGTGATATAATTGAAATAACTTGGAGCTCCGGAAAGGAAAGATGAACAAAAGAAATCAAGAATTTTGATGAACCTCCGGAATAAGGAATTAAATCACTTGGATGAAACAAGAGTAAGAATTACATTATGCTTATCCTTCACCAATTTAAATTGATGACAATCAACGGATTTGGCAAATTACTTATTCTCATAGAAAAGATTAAGAGAGATATAACATCAGACTTGCGAAGGTATTGAACGAACCACCGGAAGGGTTGAAACAACGAATAAATTGATATGATAAGAAAGAATAAGAAATCTTGAACGAACCACCGTAAGAATTGAAAATGAACGAATAAAAGATAACGAATCACCGGGAAGAATTTGCAGATGAACGAAGATGCTTGAGAGAAACTAGATACATGAGAACGAAGGGATCACGAACTGATTAAAGATCACTTGAACGAAGCACCGGTAAGATTGAAGAACGAGAGCTGAAAGCTGAGAATGAATAATATTTGAAAAGATGGATTCCGGATAACAAATTGAGAAGACTCTTGAATTTGCTCCGGATAGTTGAAAAGAATTCTCACAATCCAAAAACAACTATGAGAGGATGGCAACAAGCTAGAATCACGAATCTTGAAGAGAATGGAGCCACATATGGAGGAAAAATTCTTCTTCGGTCTTCAAGTGTTATGAAAGACAATGAGAGACACCACCATGAATTATTGAGACACTCCGGAATGAAGAATGGAAAAATTGAGCCAACAATGAAAAGAAATTGAAAGATCTTGGAGAAACACATCTGACTGATGAAAAAAAATTCATTCTTACGTCAAACTTCGAAAAGAATTTGAGAATAACTCCGGGAAAATAAGAAGAGTCAGGTAAGATCCTGGAAAATGACCTGTGGGTTAGGGCCCACTCAAAAGAAACACCGTTGAAATGATTACTTGAAAAGGAGAATGCACCGGTTGAATAAAAAGGCTTGAATGATATAACATCCTCGAAATAGCTTGAATGAAAGAAGAGTGGATACACGAATCTTCGAGATATCTTCAGCACTCCGAAACAATTAATAGCGAGACGTGAATGAATATGAGGTGCACCGGCATGAGAAGGTATTTGAAACGAGGAAAAAGATATGATCACCGAAAGCTTGAATTGGTTCCACCGGAGAAGAAAAAGAACGAATAATGATAACTTGAAGCTCCGTTAGTATCTTCTTGAGAATCACCGGATAAGAACATTGACAAAAAGAATGGAGAGACTTCACACGAATAAAAAGATACTTGATTAAGAAATCTGAGTCCTTGAAGAAAACAAAGGGAGGGAGGGTGGGAAAAACAAAGGCAACTTGGAGACGGAAGAAATGAACACCGTTGAGAAAACTGAGATTGAATCTTGCGGATGTTGAAAATGAACGGATCCACTTGAAGAGAGACACGCCGGTGAGAAGAATTGACATGACAATCTCAATAAACGAGAAGGATTAGTATTCACATAGGAATATGAGAACACCATTTGGGGAAGGTATGGAATCAACATTTGACTTCGAAGCAACTCGAATACCACAACTCAAAACAAAACGAAGGATTGGCTTGCCGAATAAGACGGAACAAACATATGATAGAGATTTCGTCCGAAGTTTTCATGGTGGGGCCTACACGGGCTCGATCGTACAGCACCATCATGTACAAGGAAGTGCACATAACATACGAAGCGTCCCCGAGTCGGCAAAGCTAAGGACTCTTTAAGACACAACGAGACCACTGTAAAACCGACCGTGAATAGGCGGACCACTAGACGTCGAACCCCAATTTCATATCATACATCCGTCGGAAAGATATCCTAAGAGCTACTTGAATTCCCACTTATAAACTCCCGAAACTTTCCCAGTTATGCAATCAGGTGTTGGGGATACAGGGGAAGCATAATATCTCACCCAAAACTAGCAAATCCTACATCCAGCTGTATCCATCCTTCAACACATAACCAAGAAACCTTCGGAAATCATCTACCTCAACCTTCGAAAAGAATCTGTTATACAAGTTATGGCAATACTCCCGAACTCCCGCCCCAGTACTGGGTGGCGTCGAGGTTATCTCACCAACGAACTGCATAAAAGAGATTTTTGATGTCGGCGTACTAAACTCGGGTATTCTAGAACTGCAACGATAAAATTATGACGACAACACCTCGGAGCTCAACTCCCCGGGACACTTCCACAAAACCCCTGACAGGAGGCACCAAGACAATGTTCTCGTCACAAAACCATCGGAACGATTCCAAGATACCCGCGTGATCCTAAAAACTTTTTTAGTGAAATTTGAGAAGAGAAGAGTCAAAACTCTACGTCAGGATGACTTACCAGAGCGATGAGGAGACTAGGAAGTAAAAAAGAATTCCTAAACTCTCCGATATATAATTCCTAAATGACTCAAAACATTTTTCTAGACACAACTCGGCTGCTAAAAACGATCAAGCAATGGGGCTCCTAAGGTCGGGGAAGGCTCTGATACCAACTTGTAACGCCCTCGATGCGGCTATATCTCCCATGTGTCGAAGCACGATTTAGAGGCATAACCGCATTGAAAGCAATGTCGCAAGTGAGGTAATCTTCACACAACCCAAGTAATACAATAGGGGAAAAGATACATAGTTGGCTTACAATCGCCACTTCGCACAATTACATGAATAAAGCATTACAACATCCAAATATAATCAAGGTCTGACTACGGAACCAACATAAAAGAAGAACCCCAAATGCGACAAGGTCCCCGATCAACCCCAACTGGGCTCCACTACTGATCAACTAGAACGAAACAACACAAAGGACAAGATCTTCATCGAGCTCCTCCTTGAGCTTGGTTGCATCGTCTGCATGAACTCATCAGCACCTGAAAGCTGGTTTTGGAAGTATCTGTGAGTCACGGGGACTCAGCAATCTCGCACCCTCGCGGTCAAGACTATTTAAGCTTATGGGTAAGGTAAAGGTATGAGGTGGAGTTGCAGCAAGCGACTAGCATATATGGTGGCTAACATACACAAATGAGAGCGAGAAGAGAAGCCAAAGCACGGTCGATACAAGTATGATCAAGAAGTGATCCTAAAACAACCTACGTCAAGCATAACTCCAACACCGTGTTCACTTCCCGGACTCCGCCGGAAAGAGACCATCACGGTTACACACGCGGTTGATGCATTTTAATTAAGTTAAGGTTCAAGTTATCTACAACCGGACATTAACAAATTCCCATCTGCCCATAACCGCGGGCACGGCTTTCGAAAGTTCAAATCCCTACAGGGGTGTCCCAACTTAGCCCATCACAAGCTCTCACGGTCAACGAAGGAATAGACCTCCTCCCAAGACATTCCGATCAGACTCGGTATCCCGGTTCTACAAGACATTTCGACAGGGTAAAACTAAACCAGCAACACCACCCGAATGTGCCGACAAATCCCGATAGGACCTGCACATATCTCGTTCTCAGGGCACACTCAGATGAGCTCTCATACAACTAAAACCAAACCTCGAGTTTCCCCGAGGGGGCGCTGCACAGGACTCTAGTTTGGACCAACACTCAGAGGAGCACTGGCCCGGCAGGGTTAAAATAATGATGACCCTTGGGCTAGCCGACCCAAGGGAAAGAAAAGGCTAGGTGGCGAATGGTAAAACCAATGTTGGGCATTGCTGGAGAACTTTTAATTCAAGGCAAACTGTCAAGGGGTTCCCATTATTACCCAACTGCGTAAGGAATGCAAAATCCGGGAACATAACACCGATATGACGGAAACTAGGGCGGCAAGAGTGGAACAAAACACCAGGCATAAGGCCTAAACACAATTTTAGAGTTGTTAAACATGCAAAGTAAAACCACCATATTAAACTAGGCAAAATTCTACCCCATTTACATATAAAGTTTATTAAATTTGGAGCTACGGTTAATTAGTTATGAATAAAATCATTTTAACATGGCATAGGGGCAAATTTAAACAAACAACAATTTAAACATTTTAACCATGGATGAAAGTTGCATATTATTAAGCTAGACAAAATTCTAAGAAACTTTCATATTAAGTTTGTTTTAACCTGATGCAGGGTTGTGAAGTTATTAAATGCATGAAGTGCAAGGGTGTTTCTGCAAAACTGGCATTACTCAGATAAACAGCAAAAATCGCAGGCAAGGGAAAAACACATTGGGCCGAAACTGATTGGCCCGGTAGTGTACAGGAGAGGGAGTGGAGAGGGGCTGCTCACCTTGGGCCTCGTGGGCCGTTCGGTGGAGAGGCTAGCCGGAGCCAGGCCTGTGGGGCTGGACTAGCGAAGGGAAGGCAAGCTGGGCTTCTGGCGATCGAGGGAAGGCAGCCCATGCACGGTGTGGAGGTCAACACGGACGAGCAGGCGAGCTCTCTGCTCGACTAAAACAGACCAAACAGGAGCGGGGCTCAGGTTCAGAGCCGTAGCCGGTGTCGCCGTCGATGTAGGGAGGCGCGAGGAGGCGGGGATCAGGCGAGGCGACAAGATCCGGTGGATCTGAGCACGGGGATGGAGCTCCGGTGTACTTGGCAGCGACGGGGTGCTGTACTTATTCCTAGCGCTCCACGGGAAGACGCAGCGAGGAACTTGGCGGGGCGGCACGACGGCGTGGGGCTTCAGCCGAGGGTGGAGCTGCTCCCGCGAGGCACCAGGAGGAGAAGCAGAGGAGGCCGTGGGCTCCTGGAGGTCTGCTGATGGGTCTCCAGCGACGAGCTAGCGGTGGTGGTGCGGGGTGGTTGCGGAGGTCGAGCACGGTTCGCCTGGGTGCAGAGGAGCACGGGAGGAGGCCATGGTCTCCCAGCGACCTAGGAAGAAGCGGAGCGCTGCTGTCTCGTCTCTTCTTGGACGAAGCAGAGGTGCGGCACGACGGGGCTTGAGAGTCTGATGCGGTGGTGGCAGATCCGGGCGCGCGGAGCATCGATCCATCCATGCCCGGCACGAAGCGACGGCGACGGAGCTTGACGAAGCGGCCATGGTGGTCTCTTGTGAGCGAAAACAGAGAGAGGGAGGGGAAGATCGTGAGAACGAGAGGTAGGGAAGCAGGAGGGGGAAAGGAGCGGGGCTGTCGGGGCACTCATCTCCGGCGACTGGGAGCTGCTGCTCCGGCTGCTTGTAGGTGAGGAGGCCCACAGGAGGTGCGAGGCAGGGGCTCCTGCTACTGGCCGGAAAGCATGGGAGGTGGTCTGGATGGGTTCGAATCGAAGAGCTCGGGCTCGAGCTCTGGTTGGTGGGAGGAGGAATGGGAGGATCCCGATGTGGAAGAGGACTGGCGGCGGCGGGTGAGGGGATTTGGTGGATGGGACAAGCCCCTAGGATCTAGGGTTAGATAAAGGGGAACTATATATAGCCAATGGATTTTGGTTAGGGGCTAATCTGTCCCTCCGATTTTAATTGGACGTTCGCGAATAACTAGGCTAGGAAGCTCAATTAAGAAATCAGAGACGTTTTGTAGACGTTTGGGGATGATCCGGACACAACGGTGGCAACACCTCGGGTCGGGTCCGGGACAACTTTCGGACGCTCACGTGAGGGGTTCGATGCACTGTGTAGAGAGGGTTTCGGACCGTGCGGTCGCATCGGACAACTCCGGAAGCGAAGAGGGGAAGGAGGATGGACTAGGTGGGCCGTGGCGAGACTGCGAGGGGGAGAAGAAAGAGAGAGGGCCCGGCATCTGTTTCCGGAGACCGAAAACGTCCGACGTTAGACCGGCTGTCATGCCGCTATAGTTATCCGTTGGGGCATCAAACGATCTCCGAATGCGATGAAACTTGACAGGCGGTCTATCTACACTATAATAAGACCACACGTCAACTGTCATCCCATTCCGAGAACATTTTCCGGCCACTTATAAAATAAAATTTCGGACATGCCGCGGGCGCGTGCAAGTGTGTCTGGACTCAGAACGGACAACGGACGGAACGAGGAGACCGGGACGGATGCAAGTTTTGAAAACATGATGATGCAATGCACATGATGACATGATAAGATGCAACACGCAAGCAAAGACAAAGCAACAACAGCGAATAACTGGACGACACCTGGCACATCGGTCTTGGGGAATTACACTGATCATCCTCAAAAGAGGCACGGATCATTAGGAAACAACATGAACATATGGCAAAAAAATAATGACAGGGCAAGGACTTAGTGAAATTCTAAGTCCCTAAAATCAGCATCATTGAGTAAGCTACTTTGCATGCTTGTGCTAGTCACCACAAAGATCACAAAAATACATGGCATACACCCCTGTAGAGATGGCATGGCATATTTCAAAACACATGTAGAGCTCAGGATCATAGCATGCACACATTAATCATGGCAAAAATGACAAAAGTGCATTTGCTGAAACAGATCTGAAACTGTCATCACATAGCCCTCTTCCAACAGCATTTCGGGCATCAAGATGAGCTCAAATGGAAATGATGCAATGAGATCAAATGATGTACTCGTCGAGAGGAACATTTTGATATTCTACACGCACGAATCGGAGCAGCGGGTGCAGAGTTATGATGTGATGAATTATGCATAAAAATACTGGGACTTTGTGGAATTTAGACCTCGAGGGAAAAACTGGACGAAAAGATTCCGGGACGAAGAGATCCGGGACGCGTTTGGTTCGGGGGAGTGGTGGATCTCATCCCACTCCCCGGATCTGGCTGGAGACGGGCTCCGGCGAGCCCGCAGCAGCGTGGCGAGTCGACGACGGCCGGCGGCGAGGTGCGGGCGCGGCGGCGCAAAGCGACGGGCACGAGGCGCGGCGAGCACGCGGGCGCGGGTGGCAGCGCACCGCGGTGGCTGACGGGCGGCGGCCGCAGCTCGAGGAGGCGGCGACGAAGGACGGCGGGATGGGCCGCCAGCGGCGAGCTTCCGGCAAAGGCGGCGAGGTCCGGCGAGCTCGGCGCGAAGGAGAAAGCGGCGGGGCGCCTCGGGCACTTGGGCCCGGACGCGGCTCGGGCGGGCCGGCCATGAGCCGGGCGGGCCGCGGTGGCTGGCGCGGTGGAGGAGGGGAGGCGGCGACAGGTGGCGCGACAGGAGAGGTTGAGCGAGGCGGCGGAGCTGACGTGGCGACGCCTGATTCGCCGGAGTGAGGTGGCGGCGGCGAGCGGACATGTCCGACGCGGGAAGAAATGTCCGGCGGCGCGGAGGGAGTTGGATCTAGGGTTTGTCTGCTCGAGAATTTCGGAGGGAGGCACATATTTATAGGTAGAGGGAGCTAGGAGAGTCCAAATGAGGTGCGGTTTTTGGCCACGCAATCGTGATCGAACGGCCTAGATGATGGAGGGGGATTAGGTGGGTTTTGGGCCACTTTGGAGGGGTGTTGGGCTGCAACACACACAAAGCCTTTTCGGTCCCCCGGTTAATCGTTGGAGTATCAAACGAAGTCCAAATGGCACGAAACTTGGCAGGCGGTCTACCGGTAGTAAACCAAGGCCGCATGAAAAGTCTCGGTCCAATACGAGAACGCTTAACACCCGCACACTAAAAGAGGTAGAAAGGGACACCGGGTGACATAGGAGCGCCGGATTGCAAAATGGACAACGGGAAAAATGCTCGGAAGCATGAGACGAACATGTATGCAAATGAAATGCACATGATGACATGATATGCAATGCATGACACGCAAGCAATGACAAGGCAACAACAGCGAATAACTGGAAGACACCTGGCACATCGGTCTTGGGGCGTTACAACGCGCATGCTCCTAGGGGGATAGATTGGTAGGAAAAGACCATTGCTCGTCCCTGACCGCCACTTATACGGAAGACAATCAAATAACACCTCATGTTTCAAATTTTTTGCATAACGTTTACCATACGTGCATGCTACGGGACTTGCAAACCTCAACACAATTATTTCTCAATTTCACAACTACTCAACTAGCACGACTTTGATATTATTACCTCCATGTCTCAAAACAATCATCAAGCATCAAACTTCTCTTAGTATTCAACACACTGATAAGAAAGTTTTATTATTAATCTTGCATACCAAGAATATTAGGATTTTAAGCAAATTACCATGCTATTAAGACTCTCAAAATAATCTAAGTGAAACATGAGAGATCAATAGTTTCTATAAGACAAATCCACCACCGTGCTCTAAAAGATATAAGTGAAGCACTAGAGCAAAATTATATAACTCAAAAGATATAAGCGAAGCACATAGAGTATTCTAACAAATTCCAAATCATGTATGGCTCTCTCAAAAGATGTGTACAGCAAGGATGATTGTGGTAAACTAATAAGCAAAGACTCAAATCATACAAGACGCTCCAAGCAAAACAAATATCATGTGGCGAATAAAAATATAGCTCCAAGTAAAGTTACCGATAGAAGTAGACGAAAGAGGGGATGCCTTCCGGGGCATCCCCAAGCTTTGGTTTTTAGGTGTCCTTAGATTATCTTGGGGGTGCCATGGGCATCCCCAAGCTTAGGCTCTTGCCACTCCTTGTTCCATAATCCATCAAATCTTTACCCAAAACTTGAAAACTTCACAACACAAAACTTAAAGTAGAAAATCTCGTGAGCTCCGTTAGCGAAAGAAAACAAAAGACCACTTCAAGGTACTGTAATTAACTCATTATTTATTTATATGGGTGTTATACATACTGTATTCCAACTTCTCTAATGTTCATAAACTAATTTACTAGCCATAGATTCATCAAAATAAGCAAACAACACGTGAAAAACAGAATCTGTCAAAAAGAGAACAGTCTGTAGTAATCTGTAGCTAGCGCAATATCTGGAACCCCAAAAATTCTAAAATAAATTTCTGGACGTGAGGAATTTATCTATTAATCATCTGAAAAAATAATTAACTAAATAGCAGTTTCCAAATAAAAATTACAGCAGTTCTCATGAGCACTAAAGTTTCTGTTTTTTACAGCAAGTTCAACAAGACTTTCCCCAAGTCTTCCCAACGGTTCTACTTGGCACAAACACTAATTAAACACACAAAAAATAACCAAAATAGGGGCTAAATAATTTATTTATTACTAAGCAGGAGCAAAAAGCAAGGAATAAAAATAAAATTGGGTTGCCTCCCAACAAGCGCTATCGTTTAACGCCCCTAGCTAGGCATAACAAGCAAGAATAGATCTAGGTATTGCCATCTTTGGTTTTCAACTTTTTAGCGGAATCAAGTTCGAATCCGGGAGGTTCTTTATGTTTCCCTTCATATTATGAAATTTTTAGATCTAACGAATCCAACCGCTTATTGCAAAGGGTAATCAACATATTCATGTGGTGAATATTTCCACTAATGTTCTTAAGAGGTTTAAGAGATTTCTGCAAGATTTTAGTAACTTCACAAATTTTTTCAAAAACGTGTGTCTCTTCCTGGGTAGGATGAGCCCCCTTTTGTTGAGGTAGTGTTCCCACTATACCTTCTATAATTTCAAGTGCAATATGGGGATCGATTTCAATAAAATTGCCTTTGGCAACGCAATCCAAGAGTTGTCTATGAGACATATTTAATCCAACATAAAAATTGCGAAGCAAAATTCTCAGATTTATTTAAGAGGTACAATTATGATGATATTCCATTATTCTCAACCAGGCATCTTTTAAGTTTTCTCCTAACCTTTGTTTAAAGTGAAAGATTTCGAACTCAGGGGTCAACGGAGAAGATAAGGGACTAGCCACTAGTAGAAAAGGGGGCTTTGGTCCAGGCCGGGTAAGCCCATTAGTCCCGGTTCAGTCCAGAACCGGGACCAATGGGTGCATTTATCTCGGTTCGTGCGGCTAAGGCATTAGTCCCGGTTCACCTGAGCCCTTTAGTCCCGATTCGTGCCACGAACCAGGACTAAAGGGTGCGATGCCCATTAGTCCCGGTTGGTGGCACCAACCGGTACTAAAGGTTAGACCTTTAGTCCCGATTGGTGCCACCAACCGGGACTAATGGGCTTTCAGGCATTAGTACCGGTTCATGGCACGAACCGGTACTAAAGGTCCCATTTTCAAACACCCCCCCCCCCCCCCGTGGACCGCCTTTTCAGTTTTAGAAAAAACAAAAGAAAATGATGGAAATGTCAAAAAAATAAAATAAAATAAGTTTCCCATGTGATATGTGGTCTAGTTGTTGGGAAAATTTACAAATATGAATTTCGACTTTATTTACAAAATCTCTCTGGAATTTGTAAAATGGGCATAACTTTTGCATACGAACTCGGATTAAAAAGTTTTTTATATGAAAAATCATCTACTCGAAAAGTTACATCCGATGGAGACCGCCTACGGCCTGTTTGCAAATTTGTAAAATCCTCAAATTCCAAAAGGAAAAAAAGTTATGCTCAAATTTCAGTTTTTTTAAATTTTCATTAAATCTGGTCAAACTATGGTCAAACTACTTATTCAAGAAGTATTAGTGTTACTAAATTATTATTCAAGAATATTAGTGTTATTAAATAATTATTTCAGTTTTTTTGAATTTTGGTTAAATCTGGTCAAACTATGGTCAAACAATGGTCAAACTACTTATTCAAGAAATATTAGTGTTACTAAAAAATTATTGGTTTTGAGAACAATAGTTTCAAACTCAAACAGTAAAATGTGTGACTTCATGCTCAAGCTAAACTCCTGAGGGTTAATAGGATTGACATCTTACTATTGTCAGGAAAACAACGAGTGCAGACTTGGAAACGAGGGAGAATAGAACCCGGAAGTTGAGCGTGCTCAGGCTGGGGGAGTGGGAGGATGGGTGACCGTCCGGGAAGTTAGATGATTTGGAATGATGAGGGGTGATTAGAGATTAAATTGAGCAGTGATGAGGGGTGATTAGAGATTAGAAGTTAAAATAATTCAGAAATTTGAAAATAAAAAAATTTCAAAAAAAATTCAAAAAAATATCAGAAAATTTCCTTTAGTACCGATTGGTGTTACCAACCGGGACTAAAGGTGGACCGGCCACGTGGAGGGCCTTTAGTCCCGGTTCTGGTTTGAACCGGGACTAAAGGGTCAGGGCATTAGTACCGACCCTTTAGTCCCGGTTCAAGAACCGGGACTAAAGGCCCTTACGAACCGGGACTAAAGGCCCTTTTTCTACTAGTGAGCCATAACGACAAGCAAGCAAACTAACACACAAGCAAACAAAAAGTAAGCAGGCAAAAAGAGGCATTTAGAGAAAGAGAGGGAGGATAGAGAGAGAGGGCGAATAAAACAGCAAGGGTGAATTGGGGGGAGAGGAAAACGAGAGGCAAATGGCAAATAATGTAATGCGGGAGATAAGGGTATGTGATTGGTACTTGGTATGTTGACTTTTGCGTAGACCTCCCCGGCAACGGCGCCAAAAATCCTTCTTGCTACCTCTTTTAGCACTGCGTTGGTTTTCCCCGAAGTGGAAGGGATGATGCAGCGAAGTAGCGTAAGTATTTCCCTCAGTTTTTGAGAACCAAGCTATCAATCCAGTAGGAGGCTACGCGCGAGTCCCTCGTACCTGCACAAAACAAATAAATCCTCGCAACCAACGCAAATAGGGGTTGTCAATCCCTATAGGGCCACTTACGAGAGTGAGATCTGATAGATATGATAAGATAATATTTTTGGTATTTTTATGATAAAGATTCAAAGTAAAATAAAGGCAAAGTAAATAGCAAAGTAAATAACTAAGTAGTAGGAGATTAATGTGATAAAGATAGACCCAGGGGCCATAGGTTTCACTAGTGGCTTCTCTCGGGAGCATAAGTATTCTACGGTGGGTGAACAAATTACTGTTGAGCAATTAACAGAATTGAGCATAGTTATGAGAATATCTAGGTATGATCATGTATATAGGCATCACGTCTGAGACAAGTAGACCGACTCCTGCCTACATCTACTACTATTACTCCACTCATCGACGCTATCCAGCATGCATCTAGAGTATTAAGTTAAAATAGAGCAACGCCTTAAGCAAGATGACATGATGTAGAGGGATAGACTCATGCAATATTAAGAAAACCCCATCTTGTTATCCTTGATGGCAACAATACAATACGTGCCTTGCTGCCCTTACTGTCACCGGGAAAGGACACCGCAAGATTGAACCCAAAGCTAAGCACTTCTCCCATTGCAAGAAAGATCAATCTAGTAGGCCAAACCAAACTGATAATTCGAAGAGACTTGCAAAGATAACCAATCATACATAAAAGAATTCAGAGAACATTCAAATATTATTCATAGATAGACTTGATCATAAACCCACAATTCATCAGTCTCAACAAACACACCGCAAAAAGAAGATTACATCGAATAGATCTCCGCAAGAGAGGGGGAGAACATTATATTGAGATCCAAAAAGAGAGAAGAAGCCATCTAGCTACTAACTATGGACCCGTAGGTCTGAAATAAACTACTCACACTTCATCGGAGAGGCTATGGTGTTGATGTAGAAGCCCTCCGTGATCGATGCCCCCTCCAGCGGAGCTCCGGAATAGGCCCCAAGATGGGATCTCGTGGATACAGAAAGATATGGCGGTGGAATTAGGGTTTTGGCTCCTGTTCTGATCGTTTGGGGGTACGTGGATATATATAGGAGGAAGGAGTGTGTCGGTGGAGCAACAGGGGGGCCACGAGGGTGGAGGGCGTGCCTGGGGGGGCAGGCGCGCCACCCTACCTCGTGGCCTCCTGTTAGTTGGCTTGACGCAGGGTCCAAGTATCCTGAGTTGTATTCAGTGAGAAAATCACGTTCCCGAAGGTTTCATTCCGTTTGGACTCCGTTTGATATTCCTTTTCTTCGAAACCCTAAAACAGGCAAAAAAAACAGCAATTTTGGGTTGGGCCTCCGGTTAATAGGTTAGTCCCAAAAATAATATAAAAGTAGATAATAAAGCCCAATAATGTCCAAAACAGTAGATAATATAGCATGGAGCAATCAAAAATTATAGATACGTTGGAGACGTATCAAATAACACAAAAACAAAATGCATAAATAGGACTTTGTAAGCAGAAATTAATGGATCAGATTTCTGGCTTGGAACCCTCCAATGAGGATTACATGTGCGCACATTATAATCATAGTCGATCATTTGGGGAAAGGATCCTCACATCCATTCAATATTCAATTTCTGATAAAAGATAAAAAACAGGGTGGCAAACATAAACAAAGATGGATCAGATTTCTGGCTTGGGATCCCTATGGGATTACAGTTCTGCATAGTATAATCCATCATTCAAGGAATCCTTAATACCATTAAGTTTACAAATCAGAACAGATAAACAAAGGAAAAATACAAACAGAAAAAAGAGGGCTAGAGAATGTCGGGTGAGATGGATCAGATTTCTGGCTTGGAATCCTCTGATAAAGGGTTACATTTGCGCACAGTATAATCATAGTCGATCAGCTGGGGAAAGGATCCTCACTTCCATCTAAATGTTGGAAGCCAATGTTTCGACACAGCATATGCACCCAAACTATAAGAAGCTCAGAAATAAAACATCACTGGAAGTTTGGACATTTTATAATGTTACAAAATGTGCCAGAAGACAGGTAACATGACGCAGTTTGATAAAGCACCATGTTGTTTAATGCTGGCTGGTGTTTCCGTTCATCTATGCTTCTCTCTACAGATGACCAAACTGTTAACAACAGGACATTCTTCCAATTGTGAAGCAAAAAACATAAAACTTTTGTTCAGTAATCAAGCATAAAAAGCACAAAATCCAGTTTTGGGGGATGAACAATATGATCAAATATATCCTTAGTTCAGGTCTCCAAATTGCTTCCGCATCGAGCCATCAGATGGCACATCAGAAGAACGAAAGTATTTAGTTTGATCATCATTGGACAGTTTTAAACATCAGATAAATGACAAAACGATCAAACCCAGTGGAACAATGATAATAAAGCATCAAGAAAACACGATACTACCAGTGTCATGGCATTGTACAAAAATTACGCAGCTAAGCTCTTCAAAAACCGGGTTGAAAGTTCAAACTCATGGGTGGCGTCAGATAATAAGCGGAGTTTTGTAAAAATATCAAAGATTCAGTGTATAGCATAACATATTTCACATCATTTGCCACCCTTGGTTTGCACAGGAAGATAAATAAATTCAAGGGGGTAAAAGAAGAGACAGACAAATAGAACACATTAATGCTATCTGATCATCAGTTGCCAACAGTACGGCTCAAATTTTTGAAGAGAAACATCTGCAACGAGAAATTTTGATTAGACCATTTGACTCTAGAGCAACAACAATGGTGGTAAGTAAACCATCTCTTTCCTTTGGATCTTCCACCACCACGTAGTACATTCTCTGGATAGGGTGCTTTTGTCAAACGCTTGTATGATTGTCGTTCCAATTTATATCTGTTCAGGTTGTTCGAATTGGAAAACGATACAAAGTCCAATCAAATTCATCAAAAGAGATAGCAACGTCCAATCACATCACAAGAAATTCCACACTGGATAGCGAGAGGAACATTTGCTTTCTGCTTAACATTTACTCATTGTCCAAGAACCATATGGATAAGTTTAAAAGGCACAAATACGATAAAGAGAAGAATATGAAAAATAACGTAGCAACAAATAAACTACTGACAGCAAAGATCCAAAATACAAATACAACTCAGTCCCTTAGATGTTCTTTGACCATGTGATCATTTCCACAGGAGTCATTACATGTCTGTAACTGTAAAATTGGCTCATCACGGTTGTCAAAATCAAAATACCAAGAAAGGCGTCAATGGGCATATCAGTCTCTAAAATTTGAACATATATCACATCAGAATCACAGAACATAAAAGTTGTATTTTGGAGAAAATATGGTAGGTGGACATCACAATCACACATTTTCACAGCATGGCACACAGAGTGCACCAATCAGTCCCGAAAGATGGTGTGTTTTGTTTGTGTATTTCATCACTCTCCAGCCATATTTTACTCGATGATACACAAAAGAAAATATACATGGTAAATAACAGAATCAAGAACAAACAGAATATCAGACTACATATCTAAAGAAATTTGGAAGTATTAAAAAAATACATACTTGAGAGCTGGCCAAACAATGTTCTGAATCGAAGAGTGCTACAACTCACAAACAATTGAGTGTTTGCTTTCATCCACCAAATGAATGCAGGAGGAACAAAATCAGAAACAAAACAAAAACCTAAAGAAATAAAATCATAGACTAGGCAAAATATGGGCATATTCTTATATTCTTGTGTTAATAAATGTGCCAGAAGACAGGTAACACCACTGACTCAAGTTTGGTATGTGCAGAGTTACAGGCACTAGCTTTGTGTTGCAGTTTGATGAGTGGAAAAAGACGGAGCCGCAGGGCACACCACTGACTCAGATCTGGGTTCGTTTTTTGGGGGCACCATCTGAGCCCTTGGATGATTTCTTTGTCACATGGAGCCTTGGATCCTTGCTCGGTCGGACGGAGTAGGTAGATATGCCCTTCACCCGTGCTCATGGTGTGGCGCGCTTGCTGGTTAGCATGGCTAACATCGAGTTCTTGCCGAAAGTGGTCAGATGGTGTCACGAGGGTATTGCTTACATGTTGAATGTCGAGTATGAGGACCCTAACCTGTTTCAGGATTTTGAGGAGCTGCATCATATGGATACTTCTGAGGGGGGAGGCCCTTCTGGGAACCATGGTGATGACGCACATAATGATGGGGACAGGGATTCCAGGCCTGTGGATTCGTCTAAAGCAGGAGAGTCTGCTCAGGGGAAATCGCCAGTTTTGATCCCGTCCAACATGTTGCAACTTGGGTCCGTAGGAGCTTTCTTGGCACCTCCTCGTCTCTGGAGTGATCGGGTGGACATGGATGACCCGTCTGAGCATCTGCCGCCGGAGATTACGGGGGTTGACCGTGTCTTGTTTGTCGATGGACCGGGAGGAACCACTGGACAGGAGGTCCAAGTTACTCCTCCTTCATCGCCGTTGCCTAGGCCGGAGGTGACGACTTCGCTGGATGGCTCGGCGGACTTGGGCGGGAGTGAGGTTCGGCCATCCCGCGCTCTTGCGGCGCCTGTTTCGATGGCGCCCAAGGCCTGTGCGGAAGTTTTGGCCCCTCCGGAGGCTCGGGCGACCTCGGGTGGGACAAGCAGGCAGGAGGCCTACGCACCACTCGCTCCCTCCATGGCATCTTCAGAGGCGGGGGGAGTTTTCTTCGGAGGGCCGGCCGCTGGGGGCGGCCACGGGCCGGCTGCCGCTTCCCCGGCCAGACCCGCCCCTTTGGCTGGGGCGGTGTCCTTCTCCTCGTCACCACGCGCGGGCATGGGTGTGGCTGGGCAGGAGGTTGCTGGCTCGCCGGTCACCGTTGTGGGTGGACTGGGCGACACGGCCAGTGTTCCAGCTCCCTCCCCAGTGAGCTGCGAGTTGGCTGCCCCGGGCTCTGCTGCTGGTGGGTCGCCCGTGCACAGGTTGCCGGAGATACCGCCACGTTGTTCTCCTGCTCCGGTGACTGAGACCCGAAGCGCCGCTGTTGGGGGACGGGCAGGAGGCCTTTTCCCTAGCAGAGCTTCTCGAGAGGAGGTCATCGCCTTTGGTGGTATCCCGGATCCTGTCTCCCAGGGGAGGCGGATCAGCGGGAGGCTGCAGGAGCAGCCGGACGTTGATGACATACAACTGAGGTGTGCGTTGAGGGCTGCCAAGTTGCATGACGTCGAGACCTCCACTGGTATGTCTGTTATTAAGTCGAATTCCATTTTGCATTTTACTAATAATGAAATCATTCATAATGCAAATCAATTAGGAATTTCACTGGGTAATAATGGTACTGAAATTACCAAGTCGGTTAACGACATTCTTGATTTGGAAGCTGATCGTGCGGCAGATATGATTCGTCACATAGCTGCCGTTAAACCAATGAATGACTCGGAGATTGATGCGCTTGGGGTTAGGGTTCTTGATGGTATGTGTGCCGATCTTGACCCTGCATTTCTAGAGACAGAGGAAGACACCAATGATGAGCCTTTGGTGCTAGAAGCTGTGAATGAGTACGGTGATCCGACTGATGGACACCTAAAGCCTAAGAGGGCATGGAGACGAAAGGTTTATCCAGTCTCCGCAGCGCGTAGGAGTGCTAGGATCCGTACTGCCAAAAAATTTCATGATGAGCTATGAGAGGCATTTTTTGGAATAGCAGAGGTCTTAGAGACTTGGCTAAAAGGAGGTTTCTTGCGGATGCTTCTCTTGAACATCATTTAGATTTTATTGCTTTATCCGAGACTGGAAGAAGCAATTTCACTTCTCAGTTTCTTGCCACTTTGTCCGGGGGGTAGAGTTTGATTGGCATTGCCTCCCCCCTCGAGGAAGATCCGGTGGGGTTTTACTTGGGGTTAAGTGCGAAACATTGGAAGTCCGGAGTGTAGTTTTGGGGGATTTTTCCGTCAAGTTCCGAGTTCAAATTAAGGCAGATGGGTTTGATTGGGCTTTGGTGGCGGTGTACGGAGCTACGCAACCAGAGCTCAAGCCCTACTTTTTGGCGGATCTGGTTCGTATTTGTGGTAACGAATAGCTACCCCTCTTAGTGGGGGGGATTTCAACATTATTCGTAGGAGAGAGGAGAAGAATAATGACAATTTTGACGGCCGATGGTCGTTTATGTTCAACACTATTATCGAAAGTTTGGATCTCAGAGAGATAGAGCTTTCGGGTAGGAAATTTACTTGGGCTAATTCGTTACCGGTCCCAACATTTGAGAAACTTGACCGTGTCTTAGCAAGTGTCGAGTGGGAACAGAAGTTTCCTCTGGTAACCGTGCAGGCTTTGACCAGGGGTGTCTCTGACCATACTCCGTTACTAGTCGATTCAGGGGTTCAAACGTTTGTGGGAAACAAAAACATTTTCTCGTTTGAACTTGCCTGGTTGGAAAGAGAAGGTTTCATTGAGTTGTTAGCTCGGGAGTGGGCTATGGACTCAGGAGGAAAGACGCCTATCGAGCGATGGCAATGTAAGATTTGTCATCTCCGAAGGTTCCTTCGAGGATGGGCTAAGAAAACGCATGGTATTTATAAGGCGGAGAAGGAGAGACTTCTTCTACTTATTCAAAACCTTGAAGTTAAAGCTGAAACTTCTATCTTAGATTCCAGTGAGTTGGAAACAAAGATAGAGGCGGAGATGCGTCTTAAACAGCTTCTTCGCGAGGAGGAATTGAAATGGGCATTGCGAGCTAAGGTTCGCAAGATAGTACAAGGAGAGGACAATACTCAATTCTTTCATATGATTGCTAATGGGAAGCATCGTAAAAAGAGAATTTTTCAGTTAGAACAAGATGAAGGGACGATAGTTGGTCAAGACAATCTGAAAGTCTATATTACCAATTATTATAAGCAGTTGTTTGGTCCCCCGGAAGAGAATTTTGTGTCCTTAGATGAGTCTAGGGTTCAGGATGTTCCTCAACTTGAGACTGCCGAGAATGAGCTCCTGACTGCTCCTTTCTCTGAGAAAGAGGTGTTTGAAGCCATTGCACAGATGGAGAATAATAAGGCTCCAGGACCGGATGGGTTTCCGGCGGAGTTCTACAAAAAGTGCTGGCACTTTATTAAGGGTGATTTGTTGCCCATGTTCCACGAGTTTTTTGAGGGACGGCTTCAGTTGTTTAAGCTAAATTTTGGAACGATAACTCTTCTTCCTAAGAAGACAGACGCAGTTCGCATTGAGCAGTTCAGACCCATATGTCTGCTTAATGTGAGTTTCAAAATCTTCACCAAGGTCGGGACGAACAGACTTACGCAGATTGCGCACTCTGTGGTTCATCCGTCCCAGACTGCTTTCATGCCTGATCGAAACATCCTTGAAGGGGTTGTTGTCTTGCATGAAACGCTCCATGAACTCCACTCAAAAAAACTTGATGGCGTAGTTTTTAAAGTGGATTTTGAAAAAGCATATGATAAAGTTAAATGGCCTTTCCTTCAACAAGCTTTGCGTATGAAAGGCTTTGATCCGGCCTGGAGAAACCAGATTGATTCCTTTACGCAAAAAGGAAGTGTCGGGATTAAAGTGAATGATGACATAGGTCACTATTTCCAAACACACAAGGGGCTTAGGCAAGGAGACCCGATGTCGCCGATCTTGTTTAATATAGTGGCTGATATGCTCACTATCTTAATAGGTCGGGCCAAGGATGCAGGGCAGGTAGGTGGCCTGGTCCCACATCTAGTTGACGGAGGGATTTCCATTCTTCAGTATGCTGATGATACAATCATCTTTATGGAGCACGACTTGGTGAAAGCAAGAAACATGAAGCTGCTATTATGCTTATTTGAACAACTATATGGCCTCAAAATTAACTTTCACAAGAGTGAATTGTTTTGCTTTGGAAGAGCAAAGGAGGACCAGGATACGTATAAACAATTGTTCGGATGTGAATTGGGTTCCTTACCGTTTACGTACTTAGGTATACCCATTCATCATCGTAAGCTGACTAACAATGAGTGGAAATGCATCGAGGATCGATTTGAAAAGAAACTGAGCTGTTGGAAAGGAAAGCTCATGTCATACGGAGGACGATTGATTCTGATTAATTCGGTCCTTACCAGTATGCCTATGTTTCTCTTATCCTTTTTCCAGGTTCCGGTGGGAGTCAGGAAAAGGTTAGATTTCTACCGATCTAGGTTCTTTTGGCAGAATGACGACCTCAAACGAAAGTATAGGCTTGCTAAATGGGATATAATATGTAGGCCGAAGGACCAAGGGGGTCTAGGCATTGAAAATTTGGAAGTTAAAAACATATGCCTCCTTAGCAAATGGCTTTTTAAACTTTCGTCTGAGACGGAAGCTACTTGGGCTCAGATTTTGCGTAATAAGTATCTTTATGCTAAAAACCTTGGCCCAGGTAAATGTGAGGCCTTCCGACTCACCTTTTTGGAAGGGTTTGATGAGAGTCAAACAACTTTTTTTCAACAAGTCAAGAATTTATTGTCGGGAATGGAGCCACTACGAGGTTTTGGGAGGATACGTGGCTTGGGGAGACTCCCCTTGCACTTCAATATCCTACTTTGTACAACATTGTGCGACGTAGAGAAGCCTACGTTGCATCTGTTCTACAATCCACTCCCCTCAATATTAGTTTTCGGAGGACGCTAGTTGGAAATCGTTGGGAGGCTTGGCTCCACCTTGTTAGACGTTTAATGGAGGTTCGGCTGACCCAGCAACCAGATCAATGCGGAAACTTACTAAGAACGGTGCGTTCTCGGTTAAGTCTATGTATCTGGATGTCATTAACTCTAGCATTGTCCCTTCCTCGATTCACGTTTGGAAAGTAAAGGTTCCCTTACGCATCAAAGTGTTTATGTGGTTTGTGCATAAACAGGTCATTTTGACTAAGGATAACCTGGCAAAACGCAACTGGATGGGCTCATCTAGGTGTAGCTTTTGCGATAATAATGAAAACATCAAACACCTCTTTCTTGATTGTCCGTTGGCTAAGATTCTGTGGCAGTCAATTCATATTGCGTTTAATATTAATCAGCCCACCTCTATCAACATGTTACTTGGACCATGGCTTGATGGGGTTGATTCCGATACTGCAAGACACATTCGTGTTGGCGTTTGTGCTTTACTGTGGGCAGTATGGAACTGCAGAAATGATTTAGTTTTTAACAGGTCAACAAACATTCACTTTTTGCAGGTTATCTTCAGGGCCACGGCATTCATCCGTATGTGGTCGCTACTCACTCCGACGGAGGCCAGGGAGCGTTTGGTTACTGCGTCTACCCGATGGGAGATGGTAGCGCGGGATATTTTCAACCGGTTTGGATGGCGGTCATGTAATAGGATAGGCATGTAGTGCTCCTATTGTGTTTGCCAGCCGGTTGTGGCTTAGGATTTCAGCTCTTTCGAGCTTTTGCTTTTTTGTCGCACTTCGATACTTGGAGACTTTGTTACTGCATTCTATTTTAATAATATGAGCCGTATGCATCTTTCCGATGCAGAGGCTGGGGTAAACCCCCTTTTCAAAAAAAAGACAGGTAACACAACACGATTTGATATAATAAACACAACATTTTCGCATTGCCCACTATAAGAGGAAAACATGATATAAACAACATTGTTTTGGGGCGGAAAGAAGACATAATAAAGAATTTCCTTAGTTCAGGTCTCCAAATTGCAACATGAGGTGGCGCATCAGAAGAACGAAAGTTTTTAGTTTGGTCATCATTGGAAAGTATTTAGGTTGCCTCCAGAGAACAAGATAGTAAAAAACAAGTAAATTTCCCAAGAGCAACCTCAGAACATTTGTATATTTGTATCAACAGATTGGTATCTTTCCGAGAAGGCTGCCAAATACCAAAAAAACAAATAGAGAAGAAAAAAAGAACAACACTCTTTGATCCATATGAAAGAAAACACCCTAGAAAAAAAATTAAACTGCACTACCTCAGTTCAGGTCTTCACTTCTTCCAAATAGAGAATTTCAGAACAAGGAAACATGGTGAATGATGGTTGAGCTGTCAGAGAATGCATTCTAGGCAAATACATCTCCATCAAGCAAAAGAATAGTACAGCAAAACTGAAAAAAGAACATCAAGGAACAATAGAAGATCATGGGTAGACCAGGAACAATAGAAGATCGAATCGGCGGCCCTCAGGGATTATGCTTATGATGTTCATCAACTAAGTAAACTCAGGTCTCAAAGATTTGCCATCACTAGACTCGCAGAACTAACTAACTTAAGAGAAAAGGAACTTAAAACCATTAAACATTCAACGATAAGCAGGGGCAATTAGCAGTAGGTGAAGCAGATTCCATAAAGTAGCCCTTTTGGGAAATTCAAGCCCGGTGAAATATAAGAGATGGATTGAATCATCAAGGAGACCGGGTCACACGATTCTGCACAAAAAGGGTTGTTCAACATTTAATAACACTCAAAACTGATAAATCTGTCCTCAGAGTTACGGAATGATAGCATGGACGCATAGTGCAACTGCGAATGTCTTGAGAAACAAGCCTTAATTTATCAGCACTACCATATATTTCCCAGCAGCAAAATAGTTACAAATATGCATGAAGTCCTAGGATCCAATCAGTGCCTGGAAACTGATTATGATTACTGTCCTAGTATGCCTGTAGCTACCAGAGAAGTACCATTAGGCCCAACTAGATTAATTTTCATGGTTATGCTAAAGAACATCTAGATGTGTTATAAGTATAGCGCATCTGAATTCTATGCCACTGATTTTAGGTGAAGATTCATGCGATATTTTCTTTCCTCCCTTTCTATTTCATTTTATTCTTGTTTCGAGTCACTTAGATGTGCAATAACTAGGAAACATCTAGATGTGTTCTAGACAGATCCTAATTTTAATAAGTACTATAATAACAAGATAGACAGAGAGAATCCCTCAAGGACCCACAGAAAATCGCACACCATAGGAAGGGACTGACATGGGTTGGATTCCAACTGAGACAAATCAACAAAGGTCAAATGAGACACTTGCAGCTATGATAACAATGTTTTCAGTTGATTGTTAAAACCTCAGAAAGCAGCATAAATTGTCATCACTTCAAAATCTAGCGGTAATTCCAACATGCAGCTAATCATTATGGGTATAGCCCTGTACTCCATAGATAGCACAAACAAGACTAATAACGGGTCATTGATAACTACTCGACGAAGCTATTATATTGCTCTAAAACAGAGTACTCTGTGCGTCTGAGCCAGTTGAGCTTTTTCTTGTCTTAAGAGAAAGCTAGTTGTACTCAAAGCCATGAGTTGAAATAGCCAATTTTACATATGCGATCAGAGCCTGTCGGGATGCATGTGTGTCTTCACTTTGTGACATCAGGGGATTGACAGACTATCATACATAACATCATCACCTCGCATCGAAATCAATCCATCCTCGAAAAAAACCAACATGTCAATACTCAGAGAAATAAACATCCAGAAAATAATGGAAAATTGGATCTAATGGCGGCTCAGAACTTCTTAGAGGGTTGTGTTACCAACATCGGCGCATCCGCCTCCGGCACAGGTTTCGTTCCTCATTGCCGGTGATAGCTTGATGCTACGGACACTGTCTGATAAAAATGGCTTGTTTACATAACAGCCTCAGACTGTCCTAGTTCATGCGAAATGTCAACAGAGTCCAGGCAATCAATGTGCCTGTTCAGCAACCAATACAAGTCATCACCGGCCAATATCTTACACGATTGAAAGAAGATACTAGGAAAAGAACAGTGCACAGTAATCGTGTCAGATTCGAAGCATTCTCAGCACCCTTCCGAGGAAGTAAGAGAGGATAACTGTATTTTCACTTGTGATCTCATCATCCACTTTCAGACTAATCAGTTGGAGCAAACTATTAAAAAAATCAGATGCTTGTACAATCCATCAGATATATTTCTATCAAACATGAAAGAACTATAATATAACACAAAGAAAGGAAAACAGAGAGGACGACACGTGAATGAAGTATATATCTGGCGTTTCCAGGATAAGGTGGCACGGGGAACGCCACCAATCAGCATATAAGACACATGAGAGAATCGTGTGTGGCGTCCGAGACTAATTACCGCGAGGAACACAAGTCATCCTCGGGAATTGGTAATGAACGCGCATCAATCAGATCCAGAAAAATAAAAAGAAGAAGGGACCGAGCGATGGGGATGGATGAGATCTGGGAGCTCAGACAGCCAGGAGGTTGTCTGTGATAGAATCTTTTGATTCAGTGGACATGGGGATTCCGGTAGTGGTGATAGGTATTACCTTTTCCATGTGGCCCGAGGAGCTCCTGGTGCCGGCCATGGCGCCGGTGCCGGAGATGGCAGAGGGTAGTGGTCGAAGTGGTGGCGGCGCTTCCCATCAGCACTGCACTAACCCTAGATCGGTAGGGATGTAGGTGGGGTGTATGGCGTTGCGACGAACCTTGTGATGCGAGCCGCCGCCCCCACCTCTTTATATAGTGCAGGTGACAGGGGCCCGTCAACCATAGTGGGTTGAGCGCCCCCGATCAGGGCGCAGATCTAAGGGCCCGGTGGGCCGTTGGGCCCACAAGGTGGAGATCATCCTAACATTCTCCCCCTTGATCTCAACTTTTACTTTTGACCTTATACTTTTACTTTACTCATTTCATAATAGATCAATACATAGAACATGTTTCATCGTCACAACTCAATCGCCGATAGAATCAGACAGCCACAACGTACCTCTCTATTTTGAAACAAATTCTTTAACCTTGGGCCCTTTTATTGTCCGGAACTTTTAGACTATACCATAAAACCCATGTCGACTGTGTGTTCTCCGAACACACTGGGCGGTAAGCCTTCAATAAGCAGATCTGCAAATACTTATCTATTGCTTTTATGCTTCAGGCATTTCTACATAATTCTGGACTTTCTCGTTTAGAACGCATAACTCTGCGTCAGTGTATTTGGCATCAACACTTGACTCGTTGTCATAGGAGAGAAAAACTAAAAAATGGTTATTGCTGTTGTTAACCATTATCAACTCCGGGTACAGGTCTCCTTAACCATTTTGCCTGTCCCTCAACCTCATATCATGCTATACTTTATCTTTGCATCACATTCATGATAAATGATTCATTCTATAGAGTTCTTCCACACAAAAACTCCTAATGTGAAGGTCAGCGACAATTGTGGATTTCGTTGTATGTTTCACAAGTTTTTATCTTTGTACTCACAACCTTTTAAGAGCACTTGTTTCTTTCAGCATGAGGCCGGTATCTTTGACTCCATTCCAGTGATCTGTATATGGACTGGACATTGCCAAAACAACCCGGATACATGAACTGTGTCAGGGTAAAATATTGAGCTTCCAACAGCTGAAGCATATGGTACCATATTCATTTGGTCTATTTCACATTGACTCTTGGAACACTAAAGTTCCCAAAATCATTACCATTTACTATAAGAACAGGCGTAGGTTTTCTCACATGCATACTTTAGAAACTTTTTAAAGTATTCTCATGCGACACTCCTAATACCCCATTTTATTCTCTTCTTGGTGAATCTCGATAATTATAACAAGAGTCACTCTACTGAGAATATTCTTTTGAACTTTGAGAACAAGAATTTCTTTTCTCCTGCTGCAGTAGATTGACATCACCACTAGCGAGTAGTACGTCATGCACATGCACAGGATTAGGAAATGAATTTCCTATTCTATAACTTTGCATGAATACAATTGTCTTCTCATTTTCTTTAACCCAAAACAACATTTGATTGCTTCAGTCCATAAAAGACTCCTTCAGGCAGTATCCCCTGTGTTCTTTACTTTCATCTGATGTAACTCAGATCATAATATTTTTCATCTGATGTAACTCAGATCATGATGTGCTACCAACACTCATTGTAATCTATTCGGTGCAAAACGCGCAAAAACCTTTTGATTTAAGTCGTGTTTTACACCTTTACATATTTCCTTTGGAGTCACATTGACCTTGTAACCTCTTTACAGCCTACTGTTTTGGCTCCATTGGAAATTACTCATCAGTCCCAAACATCGTCGGGATTCACCAATTTCATTTCATCTCACATAGTCTCTTACCATTTAGATAAGCAGACACTTCTCAAAGCTCGAATGAGCGCTTTAAATGAGGTGGGATCAACCTCCATTTGAATTTCACTAACATAGACTTTATAGTAATAAAAATTATCTGATTTTTGTTGGGGAACGTAGTAATTTCAAAAAAATTCCTACGCACACGCAAGATCATGGTGATGCATAGCAACCAGAGAGGAGAGTATTGTCTACGTACCCTCGTAGACCGGCAACGGAAGCGTTAACACAACATAGAGGAAGTAGTCGTACGTCTTCCCGATCCGACCGATCCAAATACCGAACGTACGGCCCCTCCGAGTTCTGCACACGTTCAACTCGGTGACGTCCCTCGAGCCCCGATCCAGCAAAGTGTTGAGGGAGAGTTTCGTCAGCACGACGGCGTGATGACGGTGATGATGTTCTACCGACGCAGGGCTTCGCCTAAGCACCGCTACGATATGACCGAGGTGGAATATGGTGGAAGGGGGCACCGCACACGGCTAAGGAACGATCATGAAGATCAACTTGGGTGTCATGGGGTGCCCCCTTGCCCCCGTATATAAAGGAGGGAGAGGGGGAGGTGCGGCCGGCCCAAGGGGTGTGCCTGGAGGAGTCCTACTCCCACCGGCATTAGGACTCCCCTCTCTTGCCTTGTTGGAAAAGGAAGTGGGAAGGGAGAAAGAGGAAAGGGGGGGCGCCACCCCCCCTTCCTTGTCCTATTCGGACTAGGGGGAGGGGGCGCGCGGCCTGCCCTGGCCGGCCATCCTCTTCTCCCTTAGGGCCCATGTAGGCCCAATAACCCCTAGGGGGGTTCCGGTAACCCCCCGGTACTCCGGTAAAATCCCGATTTCACCCGGAACATTTCCGATATCCAAATATAGGCTTCCAATATATCAATCTTTATGTCTCGACCATTTCGAGACTCCTCGTCATGTCCGTGATCACATCCGGGACACCGAACAACCTTCGGTACATCAAAACACAAAAACCCTAATTACGATCGTCACCGAACTTTAAGCGTGCGGACCCTACGGGTTCGAGAACTATGTAGACATGACTGAGACACGTCTCCGGTCATTAACCAATAGCGGAACCTGGATGCTCATATTGGCTCCTACATATTCTACGAAGATCTTTTATCGGTCAAACCGCAATAACAATATACGTTGTTCCCTTTGTCATCGGTATGTTACTTGCCCGAGATTCGATCGTCGATATCTCAATACCTAGTTCAATCTCGTTACCGGCAAGTCTCTTTACTCGTTCCGTAATACATCATCCCGCAACTAACTTATTAGTTGCAATGCTTGCAAGGCTTGAGTGATGTGCATTACCGAGAGGGCCCAGAGATACCTCTCCGACAATCGGCGTGACAAAACCTAATCTCGAAATACGCCAACCCAACAAATACCTTAGGAGACACCTGTAGAGCACCTTTATAATCACCCAGTTACGTTGTGACGTTTGGTAGCACACAAAGTGTTCCTCCGGTAAACGGGAGTTGCATAATCTCATAGTCATAGGAACATATATAAGTTATGAAGAAAGCAATAGCAACAAACTAAACGATCAAGTGCTAAGCTAATGGAATGGGTCAAGTCAATCACATCATTCTCCTAATGATGTGATCCCGTTAACCAAATAACAACTCATGTCTATGGTTAGGAAACATAACCATCTTTGATCAACGAGCTAGTCAAGTAGAGGCATACTAGTGACACTCTGTTTGTCTATGTATTCACACATGTATTATGTTTCCAGTTAATACAATTCTAGCATGAATAATAAACATTTATCATGATACAAGGAAATAAATAATAACTTTATTATTGCCTCTAGGGCATATTTCCTTCAATGTTCTCATTCCTTGAGACCATCAGTGTCTTAGGTACTGGCACTTCTTTCATATGGGGATGTTGTTGCTCTGTCATTGCAAATCACAAGATCCATGTTTACTCATTCATCCTTTATAGTGCTAACATCGGGTGTTCTATAGGTCATACAATATGCTCCCCCAGATTACTCCATCTTCACTAAAAATGGTGTATCTTTAAACTTTATTATTTGGGTTTACTCTGTTAAAACTTTCTTCTTTATGGCACTTTAAGCACCGTCTTAGTATTCCTTAGTCTGCTTTTGGAACTGTAAAAGATCCATAAATACAACTATTTCTTTTCTTTAGGGGTATTAATATGATCGTCGTACTCCCCCAGACGATCACATTCTTCATTAATGGATATCTCATATTTCTTTCTCCCCCTCGAAATGTGGCAAGAACTTTTCTGCCACAATTTTGAAAAACCATTCTCAACTCTTGTGAATTGAGGAAACTTTGAGTATCTACTTCATTTATCCGATTACTTCATATGTAATGAAGTTATCTGTTAACTAGTATGGGAGTACTTTTTCCTTATTCCTCATTCCATTTCGGAAACTCAAAATAGTTCTTTATCATTAGTACTTTTGCAAGTCACACTTGCATATCATTCTTATCTTTAGGTTTGTCTGTAACTTTTATTCTCTTTGGATTTATTGAGTGCTTAATGACCGTTACACATAAGGTGTACGGTCGATACTAGGAAAGCATAATAGCTACTCCATACTTTTCTCCCAGAGTGGGACACATTAAACGCACATGAGTCATCATATCTTTCTCCTGTCATACAGGATAAGTCCTTTGCCTACATTGCTCCTGCCATACATGATTTTTTGACATAATACTATGTCAACTTTACCCAGTTACGCAGGTATTTTCCCAGACTTTTCCCGCCATGCGGGTTTTATCATAATCATCTTTTCTCGCTATGCGGGTAATTCCCTATAAGGGACATAAATGCCAAAATTGGCTCTTTTGACTGCATATTCAATCATCAAATTCAGAAATAAATCCGAATGCTCTTTGACACATATGCTTGATCCGACGTTGGTCAAATTAAACACACATGTTGCTTGTTTCATTTCAAATCATGTTGACTGAAAAATCTTCTTCATAGAGAGTACATGAAAGACATTCGTCAACCAAGACTCTCAATGATCTATCTCTTTTCTTTTGATGAAGCCATTCTTTAGAGAGAACATACTCCCTCATGTTATGACCTTTCTTGGTCATCTTTCGGGTCACAAGTACCCAGCCATTCGCTTTCACGAATGAAAGCATGGAAAACTTTTAGTCTGAGAAAACTTAGCCAATAATCAACAATAATGAGCATAGAAATAACCCTACGTTGGCCTGGTTAAAAATATGCACATTAAACTTTTTAAAACTTTCTTTTTATATTCTAAATCACCATTGTGGCAGAATTAGAATAAAACATCATCCTTCTACATTAATTCCATATCACCGTTGGGTGGAAATGGAAATAATGCATATAACTCATAAACAATGTGATGATAGTATTTCTATTAAACAACTTTGCTAAGAAATAATAATCATCATCAACTTTATTGCAGCGGGAACAAGAAATATACATTTCTCTAGTTCAAGAGCATTTCTTGATCTTTATCTCTTCTCTGAAAATTGATCACTTTGATAAAAAATTTATCAGATATTTAAGCTTTGAACATAAGACTCATAGAATTATAGCACTGTTATCAACAACGTTGGTCAGAAAATAACAATACCATATTTTAACTTAAAAAATATATCTTTCTTTTGTCATAGCAGAAACTATCTGCATCTTATTTCACCCACAGAGGAAAAACATTGCTTAGAACAGTTCTTCCAATTAAATTTTCCCGTTGGTTCCCATTTAATTGGAAGATAAAACTTTTACTTTGCAGTGGAAACTATACAATATTCTATTCAAAAACAATTCTATACTCTTTTACTCTCTAAGCAATTTTAACCGGTTGGTTCAAAATTGCATTAGAGAAGCAACAATTTAATCTTTTACTTTAACATGCTCTTAAAAACTTAATTCTATCTAGACTTTTATTTTCTTTGTAAAAGAGCACTATGAATTATTTACACAGCGGAAACACATGAATAAAAATTCATGAACTTTTTATTCTTTACAAAAACTTTTCTTTTACTAAAGCAAAATTCATGAACTTTATTATTTTCTTTATAAAATTCATGAACATTTCTTTTCTGAAAATTTTTGATTTTCATTTTCAAAGACTTTTTCTGTTTACTTTTCGGAACATTTTCTTTTACTTTTTTGTTAGACAAATTTTCGTTGGATAAATTTGAACAGAAAAAAAAACTATATATAAAATTTGCCCAAAAAAGAAAGTGGACAAACAAGAGGGAAAAAATGCAGCTGAGCCTGACTCGGCCCAGCGTGCGCAGCGGCTATGCCCGCGACTGCAGGCCTCAGCCCAGCCTTCGCGGCTGGCGGCCTTCTCCACTTTCGGTCCAGAGTGCCCGTTTGAGCGCTAGGGTTCTTCCTTGCCGTCCGATCAAATCCGACGGTCAGGCGCTGATTTCGCTGGATCAAAAACAGCCCACACCGGCCATACCCGAAAACCCTAGCCCCATTCGATTGTCTGCTCGTCTCTTGTCTCTCTTCTGGTCGCCGTTCAGGTCGCCGGGCCACCGTGCCGCGCCCTTGCCACCGGCGACGGCATCGACCGGCCACCGCGCCGCATCGCGCGAGCCTGGCCGCCTTCTCTTTCTCCTTTCCTTTTCTCCCTCCATTCATCCCATCTAGTGGCAGAGAGGGACGCGGCTGCGCTCCTGCCGCCGGCGACGGCAGCGAGCCGCGCCAGCGCGAGCCCCCCTTCCCTTTCCCGTTCTCTTTCTTACATCCACTGCCGCCCCGGCGAGAGAGAGAGAGAGAGAGAGAGAGAGAGAGAGGGAGAGACGCGAGCAGCCCGAGCAGAGCCCTCCTCTTCGTCTGATGGCGGTTTCCCGATGCGGCGGCCCCCCGCCCCCCTTGCCGGCGCGCGCGAGCTCCCGAAAGAGAGTGTGCCGCCGGCAAGCGGCTCGGTGGCGGTGCCCTTTGCCCCAAAAGAGGTGGTTCTTCGTCCCTGCACCTCGGCTTGCCGATGCGTGTGGGGATCGAGAGGAACTGGCGCGGCCTTGCAGCGACGCTCTTTGCCGGCGGCCCAAGGCCTTCTCCGGTGTACTTTTGTTTTCTTTACTCTGCCCTGTTCTAGGGTTCTTTGGGAAGGGGGGAATTTCTGTTGCTACCGAAAATCCATAACGCCAACCTCGGCTGATACCATTGATAGAGTCTTTTGATCCAGTGGGCATGGGGATTCCGGTAGTGGTGATAGGTATTACCTTTTCCATGTGGCTCGAGGAGCTCCCGGTGTCGGCCATGGTGCCGGTGCCGGAGATGGCAGAGGGTAGTGGTCGAAGTGGTGGCGGCGCTTCCCATCAGCACTGCACTAACCCTAGATCAGTAGGGATGTAGGTGGGGTGTACGGCGTTGCGACGAACCTCGTGATGCGAGCCACCGGCCCCCACCTCTTTATATAGTGCAGGTGACAGGGGTCCGTCAACCATAGTGGGTTGAGCGCCCCCGATCAGGTCACAAATCTAAGGGCCCGGTGGACCGTTGGACCCACACGGTGGAGATCATCCTAATAGTCTGCAGACACTGCTGAAGAGGCTGCGTCAGAAACTCTAGTCCACAAATGTGTCATCAACGCTACATACAACCTCTCATCGACCATCGGAAGTAGCAAGACACGGGCCGTACCATTGGACGAGCGACGCAGGGGCAGGGAGGGAGAAGGGGAGAGAGCCACAGCCCACAGGGGATGAAGTTTGAGGTCGGGGGGTATGGAGACGGCGTGGCGTTGGTGGGTACTCCTATTTATCTATTTATTTATCTAGGGTTTTCGTCGCGTGTAGATGGGACGGGCCGACGCATTGGCCTGCTGGCCTGCCGGCCCAAGAAGGTAGCGAGAGGATGCGATCGAGTATTGGCTCCAAAAATAGGTATCCTCCCATCGTATCGAACCCAGCAGAATCTCGTCCTGAGAGACAAGGCAAACTATTAAGAACCAAACGCCAACGCAGATTTGAAAAAAAAATCTGAAATTTTGAACGCAATTCTTCTAAGGCAGTGCGAATCATTAAATGCTGAAAACATTTTCTGAAAAGCGTCAACACTTTTTTCAAACAGGAATTTTTTTTGTATTTCCAAAACAATGAAAGCGAACATTTTCTAAAACTCCCAAAAAATATTAAAAGTTTGCACAAAAAATGCAACACTTGCACAATTCAGTAGTGTAAAAGAACAAGGAATTTTCTAGCAAACGTCTTGTAGTGTCAAATAATTGTTGAATTAATATGTTGTCACATGCACAGCTATAGGAAAAAAAATCTAACGGCAAAAAAATGGACCAAGCACCGACAAAAAAGAATAATAAAACATTTTTATTGATTAAATTTGATACATTATTAAAATTAATTTCATTTTGAGTTCCTAAAATAAAATTAAGTAGTTTTAGGGGATTGCAATATCAAATGCATCGTCACATGCACAAATTACAGAAGAAAAATCCAACGAGTAGATAATCAACTAAACATCTATGAACAAAGAAATAATTAAAAGAAAAAACAAATATTGTTCTAAGGTGGAATGACTTAAGGGCATTAATATTACCCAAAGGAAAAAAATGAAGGGAAAAAAACTCAAACCAAGTGAGGGAAAAAATTCTCTAGCTATTTCATAGAACTTGGCGTTTTTCGAGAATATACATGAATACGCATATACTAGTGTAACTTTCATACAACAATATGATATTTGCAAATACATTGCATAAAACTTATATGTGTACATTGATGCCATACTTAGAGTTCAAACAACTAAATACCAATATACAAGCAATTTGTTAATTAAATCACGCAATAAATTACATTGGTCATATCCGACATCCACAATATTCTTACACTATGGGCTTTAAGGTGTGGAATTAAGATCAGCACAACAACCTGGTTGAATTAAGTTTATGGCAGTAAATACCTAAAACTAATACAAAAAAATGAAACATATATTTCAAGGATTAATGACTTAAGGGCATTGGTATTACCCTAAATAGGAAAGGAAATGAAGGAAAGGCTTCATATTTTGGATGGCAAATATTGTTTTCTGTAAGCTTGGTCAAACTTATAATGTTGACTTAAGAAAAAATAATATGCGTAGTAAAAAGGAAAGCCAGGTGTATTGTGCAAATATGCATAAGATGAACAATCGTAAGGACTTTTTGTCAAACTTTTTTCTTACATGGAGGAATCAAAATGTATTAAAAGCTTGCACACAAAATATGCAAATCTTGCACACTTCGGTAGTGTGCAAGAACAAGTGTGAACTAGTTCAATTATAAAAATCACCTGGATACAAAATAAATCAGCACATAAAAAAGGAAATTTCATTTTAAGTTTATAGAAAAAATTTAGTGTCACATAACTGTGGATTAATACGGTGTCGCATGCACAACTATAGGTGGAAGAATCCAACGCCAAGAAAAGTCAACTAAGCGTTGGTAAAAAGATATATTGAATGATATTTTAGTGATTTAAATAGATAAATTATAAAACTAAATTTCATTTTAAGTTTCTAATAGAAAAATAAGTAGCGGCAGATGGTTGCAACATCAAATACATCATCGCATGCACAAATATAGAAGAAAAATCCAACGACTGGAAAATTGACTAAGCATATACAATGACACAGTTAAAAACAAAAAAAACATTATCCTAAGGTAGAATGACCTAAAGGCATTAATATATCACCTAAAAGAAAAGGGAAATGAAGAACAAACTCCAAGCAAATGATGAAAAAGAATTGCTAGAGATTTCATAGAACTTGTGCTGTTCAATGATATACAAAAAAAACAATCATCCACCAGTATAATTTTTAGGTGATTTTGCTGGTATATAGTATATTCAGATACACGGAGTATGACTGACGCGATAAACAAATTCAGATGACGGACCAATAGAAAAGCAAGATCTAAACACCGTTTGGCAGGGCTGACAGGTCGTCCTGTTTGGTTAACACACCCTCCTATGGTGGTCAGGATCGGATCCGTGTAAGGCCTCCTTTGGTTTGGAGGAATTTCATAGAAATTTTAGAGGATGGGATTTTTATAAGTTTTTTTCCTTTAGAGCTCTTTGGTTCATAGGAATAGATTCCTATTCCTTTTTTTGCGAGGGTAAAGGGAGTTTTATTGCAAATTCATAGAGTTACAGTCGAGAGGCCATACATCCTCAATACAAGGAGGAATCGAGCCTAACCACACAGCAGTGGCACGCTCCGTACGGCTATAGTTAGCCAGCCGATCGGCAACTCTATTCTGCACACGATTAAGTTTCTGAGGAACAAACTCCCTAATACCAGATAAGTGCTTAATCTCCATCACTAGCTGACCATACGCTGACCGTTGGAGAGCATCCGTAGCGAGACATGATAGAGCTTCGGATGAATCCGATTGAAGGATCACCGGGGCCTCAGAGTGCTCAATGGCCAACGCCATACCTTGCATCAACGCATGTAGTTCCGTCTCCAAGGGATCATTGCAGTGAAAAACATATCTATAAGCTGCAAAGAGGATGACCCCCTCATGGTTCCTGAGTATCATCCCGACCGCCGCAGAGCCGTCTTCAGCCTGGAAGGAGCCATCGATGGACAGGGCCACAGACCCTCTCGGTGGTGCCGGCCATGGTAGGGCAGTTGCCACCCTTTTTTGGCACGGTGCCACCGGGGTTGCCAAGGACATTTTACCTTTGAGAATCTCCTCCGCAGTGAACTTGCCAGCCAAGTTGATAGATTTGTAGTAGCTGTCCAAGAACTCAACGGAGGCCAGTACTGGGGGTGCTTCCTTACCATGATAAATATCATTCCGAACCTGCCAAATCCTCCAAATCAACAAGATTACCATGTCTGCAGCTGACTTTGGGCAAACGCTGAGGAGTGTCATGAGCCATTCCTGTCCGTTATCAACCAGAACGTCATCCTCCGGCAAAGGCCACCTCCGACGCATGTTGAACCACAATGTTCTAGCATGCGTGCACGCAACCAAAGCATGAAAAGTAGACTCCTCCTCAATCCCACAAAGAGGACATAGGGATCTGGTCGCCAAATGCCTCCGATTTTTACATCGTTGTGTTGCTAGCGTACCAGTCGCCACTCTCCACGCATGAATCTTCATTTTCTGTGGTACGTTGGCCGCCCAGATACAATTCCATATCACGCGATCTCCAGCTGGGTTCGTGCTCGACGCCCCATTGGCAAAAGCGATGTTGTGATCACATGTGGCCAGCTTATATGCACTTCTTACTGAGAATAGACCAGACTTCTCCGGGAACCATGAAACGAAATCCTCGCGGTTACGCGGTGAGGCCCTGATCTTTAATATGTAGTCCACATCCATCGGCCAGAAAAACTCCCGAAGACGATCGGCACGCCAAGTACCATTCTCATCAATGAAATCGGCCACTCGGTTCAGTCGGCAGATCCCCTTTGGGGTGATAGGACGAAACGAGGACGGCCTAGGGATCCAGGGGTCCCTCCATGTACATATGTTAGCACCATTGTCGGCCCTCCAAATAACACCTCGCTTCAGCAGATCAAGACCATGAAGTATGCCCTTCCAAACAGAAGAGCCATTATCAGAGAACGAGAGGTGTCCAACAGCTGTCCCGTCGGGTAGTAACGAGCTTTCAAGAGCCGTGCACATAGGCTATCTGGTGAATCTAGCAATCGCCAAGCTTGCTTGGCCAGTAAAGCTTGATTGAAAGCCCGCATATCCTTAAACCCCATGCCACCCATAGATTTTGGTAGTCGCATCTTGTCCCAACTCATCCACGCCATCTTCTTCTTCCCATTCTCAACGCCCCACCAATACTGGCGGATCATGCGAGTCAGCTCATCACATACCGATGCAGGTAACTTAAAGACACTCATGACATAAGTAGGTATCGCCTGTGCGACTGCCTTGATCAAGATTTCCTTATTTCCAGAGGACACGTATTGTTCGCTCCAATCAATAAGTTTCTTACGTAATCGATCCTGGAGAGTTTCAAAGTTTCCCTTATGTACTCTTCCTTCCGGGACTGGGAGGCCTAAATACTTAGGCTCAAAAACTTCCTGGGTTATTTGCAAGACCGACTTCACCTCATGTACCACAGATGGCAAACAGTTTTGTAAAAAGAGGATGGAGCACTTCGACGGGTTGATTAATTGTCCAGTCGCCGCCGAATACGTGTTCAACACACTCTTAACCAAGTTAGCTTGCTGTTCCGAGGCTTGAAAAAATAGGAGTGAGTCGTATGCAAACAAAAGATGCGTAATCACCGGAGCAGACCTGCATATCTTAACCCCTTGTAGGCCATCCTCTCTCATTGATTTGTGTAACAGGGCAGACAGGGTATCAGCCACAAAGAGGAAGAGAAAGGGTGATAAGGGGTCACCTTGATGGAGCCCTCTTGAGGGGGAGAAGGCCTCCAGTAACTTGCCATTGAATTTCACAGAATACTTCATAGATGTAACGCACGCCATAACACGGGATATCCAAGCATCACAGAAACCCCACTTGGACAGAGCCCTCTCCAAGAAGTTCCAATCAACACGATCATAATGCCTTTAACAAGATCCAGTTTGTAAGCACACCACGGCGAAGAATTTGGCCTGACGTTTTGGATGTGGTGGATGCATTCAAAAGCAATTATGGAGTTATCAGAAATAAGCCTCCCAGGGATGAAGGCACTCTGATTTTCAGAGATAAGCTCATCCAAAAGTGGCCAAAGCCTATTTACCATGCACTTCGAGACAATTTTGTACACCACATTGCATAAGCTAATGGGTCTAAAATCTTTGAGTTCTCGTGGATGTTGCACTTTGGGAATTAGCACAATAGTCGTGTCATTGACACCATCCGGCATGACTCCACTAGTAAAGAACTCCTGTACCGCTGCCACGATTTCCACCTTAAGAGTATCCCAGTTCCTTGGTAAAACCTGGCCGGGAAACCATCACATCCCGGGGCTTTCAATGGACCAATCTGAAACAGTGCATTGGATATCTCCTCCTCCGTATACGCTCTGCATAAGGCCTCATTCATCTCCATCGAGACTTTAGGGGTGATAGTATCCAGAACATCAGTCGGATCCAGGGTCGGATCCTTGGTGAAAACCTCTTTGAAGTATGAGCATGCCATCCTTTCCATCTCCGACGGCGCCACGCACCACGAACCATCGTCTTTCCTGAGTTTCTGTATAAGGTTTCGCCTCGCCCGCCACACTGCCCGACGGTGGAGGTATTTAGTGTTACGCTCCCCCTCCTTCAACCACCTGATACGAGATCGTTGCAACCACAGCATCTCCTCCCGGTACAGCAACTCATCAAGTTCATTCACCTTTGACCGAAGTTGGGCTCGGTCCGCCCCTGAGAGCTGCAGGTCAGAAAGTTGGCCCCGCAACCGTTCGATCTCCTTCAAAACATTCCCGAAGGTAGCTTTGCTCCATTGCTTCAAATCTCCCATGACCTGTTTCAGTGAGATGACAATTGAACCCAAATCACCAGCTGGCCGGTGCCTCGCCCACGCCTCAGAGATGGTCGAGGGGAGCTTCACATCACGCTCCCACATGATCTCATACCTCGATACTGACGGCTTATGCCCCGGCTCCTGCACCCCCTCGAGGTTTATCAAGAGCGGGCTATGGTCCGAGCACGAGGTGGCTAAGTGCACAACTCGGGCCGCCGGAAAAAGCTCCCGCAATGCCTCATCAGCACAAGCCCTGTCAAGACGCACTTGGACATTGCGATGGCCGTCTTGACCATTATTGTATGTATAGGGGAGCCCCGAGAACCCTAGGTCCTGTAGCTCACATGTTACCAAGAAATCTCTAAACAATTCCATTTGAGACTCTGATCTAGTCGTTCTTGAGAGATGTTCATGCTGCCATAAGGCTTCATTAAAATCGCCACACACCACCCAAGGTTCTTGAGAGACTGCCCTCAGACGACAAAGATGATCCCACATGCGATGACGATTTCCCACACGTGGTTCACCATAGACAAAGGTTCCTCTCCAAGTAGTGCCAGAACCCACATCATAAACTCGAACATCAATGAATTTGTTACATGATTTGAGCACTGTCACAGACAGTGTCTCCTCCCAGAACAAAGAAAGACCACCACTACGGCCGTCACTGCTAACACCATGAAAGCCTTTTAGGCCTAATCTCCACTTCAACTTCTCCACCTTAGATGATTCTTGCCTAGTCTCACAAAGAAAGACTAGCTTGGGGTTATTGGCTTTTGAGAGGGCCAACACCTCACGAACTGTCCGGCGGTCCCCCCCCCCGGCAGTTCCATGATAGGATATTCATTGCGTCCGGTGGTCCTCCTCGAGGGAGGCCGCCGATCTCTCATTGTTGTCACTATCCGTATTCACTTTCAACCTCTTGCTGCTTGAGTTACTTCCGGTAGGTGAGGCAGTCCCCTCCGGAACAATCTCCTTACCATCAGTAATGGCCAACATTGATTTTGGGACACCAGGACCGTCACCCAGTGGTTTCCCTGCCTCCTCCAAGTCCAGCCTCCTTTTTGGGGCAAAAACCCCATCCGTTCTGTCACTAGTTTTCTTGATCGGGCTAGTTGCTGTGTCCAACACTTCGGCATCATAGGGAGCATATTGAGGTTCCGATCTACCGGGCACCTTATCATCAGCCTTCATTGGCGCATGTCCAGTAGGTTTAGTAGTACGCTCCTCCTGTCTGGGTTTATCGGGAGCGTCTGCATAGATCCAGTCACCAAACTTGAGATCCTTCTCTTCATGGATGCCCAGACCGCACTCTTTGTGATCATGACCAATCAGACCGCAGAACTTACAAAATCTAGCAAGTTTCTCATATCTAACTAGATAAACCTGGCGCTCCTTAGCGCGAACGATGCTGACGTACTTTGTGAGGGGCTTGCGGATATCATGTCGCACCCGAACCCTAACATAGTCACCACGGGTGTTCCCGTTCAACCGCATCTCCATGATTTCTCCAGCATCTTTCAGCAGCTTCTCCACGATGTTTTGCTTGCAATAAGGGTCTGGGAGCTTGTGAATCTGCAGCCAGATGGGGATGTGCACGAAATACACCTCCTCCGCCTTGCTGAAGCCATCGTACGGGCATAAAAAGCACCGCCATGTTGCGGAAGAGCCAGGGACCTTGCTTCATCATGCGGTCCCAGTCCCCCAAACAGCTTGCTTGGACGACGAATCGATTAGGGCCAACAGGCCGAAATCTTATTTCCTGAGCAGGGTTCCATGCCGCCCTCATATCCTTGTAGAAGGCTGATGGGCTAAAGTTCCTGCTAGTATGAACCCTAGCCAGGGCAAGCCAGCGGACGCTCTCTTGAATCTCGGGGTCATCCTCATCGATCTCCACATCCGCAAAATCATCGTCGTTCAGATCCAACTTTTCCAGAAAATCACCCAGATCCGATCGTGCAGCCGCGGCGGCGCCGCTGCCGCCCATGGCGGAGTGAGCGTCGGAGGGGGACGCCATCGCCGTCGCTATCTCGGTGTAGAGACGCCGAGAGCAGGGGGGGCGAGGGCGGACGTGAACCAAGGTCGATCGGTGTTGGAGTTGCCGGGTAGGACTCAGAGGCGAGGAAGATCGACTAAGAGGAGAGAAACCCTAGCCGCCAGGCGTAGGGGAAAACTTTCATGAAACATATGATTTTCTACCGTAATAGATTCCTATTCCTACATAGGATTGGTTTCTATCCTTCACATTTTATAGAAAAAAAAAAAGCCTACATAGGATCGGATCCGTGTAAATTTTCCATTGTAGTATTATACAGGTTCATCGCTCAATACAAAAATAGTTCCCAAAAAAAAGTACTCCGAAGGAAGAATCCGTCGCGTGGGGAGGTTCGAGAAAACTCCAAAGGAAGGAACAGCAGGACAAGACGTGTGAGGTCAGTATCTGCGCGGCGCTTCTCCCATGCAACGCGGCACTCAACCATCGGGCTAGCCATCCGCAACCTCAGCAAGACCAGTTACTAGCGCTCCACGCACGCCCCCGTCCCGCCACGCGTCTCCGGCGCAGAGCCTCTATATAGCCTGGTGACGGCCGGGCACCATGGCTCCATCACCAACAGCAGACAGCTACAACGAACACGCCCGAGCAAGCAATCAGCCACCAAAATCGATCCAAGATACAGAGACTTGAGCTCTTGAGCGGCAAGCAGAGCAGACATGGCGTTCGTGCCTGGGTGCGTGCAGTGCGGAACGCGGAGCAACCCGTGCCGGTGCAAGGTGGTCGGGCCGACGCTGGGGTTCGTGGCCTTCGTGGTCACCGGCGTGGTGGAGTGGCCGCTGGGCGCGGCGGTGTACCTGTTCCGCCACCGCAAGGGCCGCCGCATCATGGGTCATCCGGCCAGGGTCGTCTACCCGCGCGTCTCCAGGGCCATCCCCATCTAAGGCCTGATCCTAATTTCATATACCAGTAACCTGGTCCGTCAGCTTGTGTTCGTTCATTGCTGTGACTGTGATTCAATAAAAGGGCGGGGTGTCGGTGTGTGCTTGTGTTGTAAACTTGTAATCTAAGCCATTGGTCCGTGTATTTTCGTTTTACTGTGTGTCAGTGCGCATAACCTGCCTCTCTTATGTTCTTATATTTGTTTACGGAGGGAGTATATGTTTAGCAGAACAATAGTTCTACTTCAAAATACAAATTTACAGACAGATAAGAATTTGCATCAAACCAATACCACTTTTCTCTAACATGTCCGCCTTCCTCGCCGGCCTCGGCCTCTCCGCGTCGACGTCGCCGCCAAGGACCCGTTGTTCCTCCGTGTCAAAGTGGAGAAAACCCTGTCCCTCGTCATCGCGGGGCTCACTGACCTCGGTATCTCGCGTTCTGAGATCGCACGCCTCGTCTCGCTCTCCTGCGACAGATTCCGCTTCATCTGAGAACCTCCTTCAGGCCTTCAAGGGAAATTTATGTCTAACCTCAACGGTGTGGGCAACATCAAGGTCACGTTTCTGCAGGACTACGGGCTAGGTCTTGTGATATTGCCAAGCTATGCAGCAATCGACCAGGTCATCTACTCACCATCAATCTAGAGCGCTTCCAGGGACCGGTGGCATGCGCCGAAAAGACAGGTGTGCCCTATGATTCTGTGATGTTCAGGCACGCGTTGAGTGCTGTCGTATTCCGTGGCCAGGAGAAGATCACAGCCAGAGTGAAGCACTTGAAGAGCACGTTCACGTGGTCGGATGCTGAGCTGAGAATTGTTGTTTTTAGGGCCCCATTGATGCTGACGAGGTCGAAAGAATCACCGCAGCGTAGGTCTGAGTTCCTCATCTTCAAGGTGGGCTTGAAACCAGCTTACATTGCTCATCGATCCATAATGCTCGGTCTCAGCATAGAGGGCCGGCTCAGGCCCTGATACTATGCTGTAAAGTTTCTCAAGGAAAATGGATTGCTCAAGCACGACCGAGACTTCTTTAGTAAAGCAGTGGTCAGTGAGAAGGTATTTATGGAAAGGTTCATATACCCTCACAAGAAAGCTGCCACCGCATCTCACTACCGATTATATGTGCAATGACATGCACGTCAAACACATAATAGTAAGTGCCTAAGCACTGCCATGTTTTTGTGCTCAATTTGAGTAACTCGACGAAAAACTGATGTTTCAGATTGACAGGTGTGCGTTCGAAGTGTATCAGTGCGATTACATCACTTACAAATTATGGCCGGATGGATGCTCCTTCTCCGTCGCTTACATCATATTCTTAGTGGTATCTTTGTGTGTGTTTTTTAGACAAATCTTTTTTTTGAGCAACTTGAAAGAGAAAGAGAAAAGGCTCACTAGTTTTATTATTAGAACAAAAATCTCTTCCACACGAGTCACCCAGCCCAGCCCAGCCCAGCCCATTATCGGTCACCGGAGACCTCTCAAACTCTCGCTCTCGCACCAGCCGGGCGTCATTCCCCACCCCCTCGCCGCCGACGCCACCGCGCCGCCGCGGCGCCATCTCTTCCATTCTCCAGCCACCTCTCCCGTATCCCATCTCCGTCGCCTCATCTCCGCGGCCGTTTCCTCAAACCCTAGTGGCTTCGCCGTGGAGGAGTACCTCGTCGCCACCTGCGGCCTCACCCGACCACAGGCCGTCAAGGCCTCCGCCAAGCTCTCCCACCTCAAGACCCCCGCCAATCCCGACGCCGTGCTCGCCTTCCTCGCCATCCTGGACGGATGCTGAGGTAGGCATGGCTGTGTCTAGGGCTCCAATGGTGCTGAACAGGACCAAGGAATCGCTGCAGCGCAGTTCCGAGTTCCTCATCTCTGAAATGGGGCTGGAGCCGGCGTGCATTGCTCAGCGGCCGTTGATTTTCTGTTTCTGCCGGCTGAAACCCCGGTACTACGTTGTAAAGTTTCTCAAGCGCGATCCGAGCTACAGTGCTGTTTTCAAGGAGACCGAGAAGGCATTCAGGAAGTTCATATGCCCTCACAAGGAAGCCGCACGACACCTCAAAGAAGACTATGATGCTGCTTGTAAAGGGGAAGTGACGTCTAATTTCAGATTCGCACGAGCCAAGAATGGGCTATGATGTACTCCATTGTGTGCTGGTTGTCAGCTGTTGCATGACTGTTAGATGCTGGGTTGGTCGTTACTAATGTGCGATGGAATTGATAATTTGATCCCCGGATACTGGTTATCACTCGGCAGAGAAGAAAGCATGGATCGGTTATGAACTTCTTCAATGCATTAGAATTTCAGTTTTTAAGTTAGTTGCTGGTGCATTGAGACAATGAGCCACATTAAGGTCTCCTTCATGTGGACAATTGGAGCATGAATCTGATGCCAGTCACAAATTTAGGTAAGTAGTCTTTTTGGAAGCGGTTGTAGGGGAAGTTGCCTCCTGGTGTTAGCGATTCCTATTTAGGGCCCAGGGTCAATTCACCTGGCTTTATCTTAACCTATTTTTCAATTATGGTTTGACAGAAAAATCATTTTGGTTTGCTCGTATGGAGATTCATCATGATCCATTTTTTTGCTTCAACTAACTAATATAGGTGTATTCATTCAACTATGAAAGGTGTCCGGAAGTGGATTCTCCTTTAGTTAGATCAGAGGTAACGATTTGGAGTGATTGGTCATATTGGAAATACCTACTGGTCTGCAGGACGAAATGTGCAGGGCTCACATCTGTACATGTTATCTGCTAAATGTGGATGCTCACTTTACTAAACATCAAACTCTCACATGGAGGAGAGCTGGCATCATTTAACTTTAAGTAAAACTTAGTTGCCTCTGTTTGTTGTTATGCTAGTAATGTTATTGAGACAATGGAGAAGCACTTGCTGCTAGTAATGTTATCGAGACAAAGAAGCACTAACTTTGTATTGTGCCTGTTGTGGATTTTCATGCTCTGCACCATGGCCATAAATTATGTTCTTATTGTGGATGTCAGCTTAAGATTTTTAGTTCAATTGTGTTTTGTCCTGTGGGCAATTGTTTGTGCCAATCACCGCCAGGAAGTTCACTAGCAGCCAGTTTGTGTTTCTTCCTTCTATGTCTGAGCTAGCTCTTCTTTAGTTTGGCTAAAATTGAGTTCTTAATTTGTTGTTTTGGTTGGTGTGATCGTGAATGTAGGCACCAAACAGTTAGTACTATCATGTACATCCGTACTCTGAATACATGGTCTGAATTTCTACAGAGACTGCAGGTTCTTAATTACTTGCCCCTAGTATTCTTGTTTGTTCGAAATGCTGCACATAATCTGCTAGCTTTTTGGGGCAGATTACTTCCAACTGGCCACATAATCTGTACTTTAATTAGTTTCTGCCATCTTGGGTGTTCATCTCGATAAAGATATCATTGAAGTTCAGTGGCGGATAGTAAAATTTGATACCCGTGTCTATGATTTTTGCAAGGGAAAATTAAGGATTTGAACCATGTTTGATCTGAAAAGACAAAGAACTCCAGTACTTTCTTTATAACTTCCGAAGTTAATAACTAACAGTATTAGTTATTAACATGTTTCTTTCATGAACTGCTAATTATTAAAATGTTTATTTCGTGAGCTGCAAACGGGAAGGAGTTTCACAAGTTACTGGGTTGTTTTCCTTGTAGGTGCCTGAACGAGTGAATTGCAAAAAACCACCACATTTCAAGTTTTGTTTTGGAATTGCCACCACATTCCAAAAATCTACCGGTTTTCTTGCTAATTTTCTCAATAAACACTAATGATTGATTTGGAGCGAATTAATCCAATTTCTGACATACCAGGCCCACTGGTCAGTGCCACGTGGCAGTAAATGGTGAAAACCGTGTGTTGACCGTTAAGTTGAATGGAGGGCCGACCTGTCAGCGTCGTCATCTCTCTCAAACCGTATTCTCCTCCTTAGGGGCATTCCAACGAACACCTCGCGTGCAAGGACGGAGATGGACGAGAGGGCTCGGAGGTGATGGCAAGGAAGCCTGTAGTGCGGTCTTCCCTGGCTAGAGAAGGCCCACACAACGACTTGACGACGCGGTGGCGTGAGCCGGCCATGGCGCGCTGCCCCTGAGCTGTGGCCATGGCGCCAGTGCAAGAAGAGGCTGCCATGGTTGGGCGAGCGGACGTAGGAGGTGGGATGGAGGAGGAGCCGAGGAGGGCGAGTGGAGCGGGAGAAGGGTAGAGGACTCGGCGGCCGATGCGGAAGAGGCTGAGGAGGAGGCACTCCGGTGAGAGAAGGAGAGGAGGAGAGGGAGTCGTGGATGGGACCCTGACACGGGCGGCTCACACCCTCTCTTCCCCAGACGCGTCGTGTCCCACATCCTTGTCCGACCGGCGGCGCGAACCGAGCTCGCCATGGATGTACTGCTCGTGCGCGCGTGGTACTTCATGGATGCTAGCTTGATGCGTGCTGTTGTTGCTTGCCGTTGCTACTTGCTGCTTGCCGCTACTTCTTGTGTGCGCAGCCCAACGAGCTGGTACAGGCAGCGCGGCGTGTAGGCGAGCGAGCCACCTCTCTGCAACCTCCCTCGCATCCAAGCTGAATGTCCCATAGAGAAGAAGAAGGTTTGAGAGAGACAAGTGTGCTGACAGGTGGGTCTAATGTCCAACTTAACGGTCAACACCATTTGTGTTGACTTGAACTGCCACATGGCACTGATCAGTGGGCCCGGTATCTCAGAATTGGATTAATTCACTCCAAATCGATCATTAGTGTTTATTGAGAAAATTGGCAAGAAAACCGGTAGATTTTTGGGGCGCCCAAGGAATGTGGTGCCAATTCCAAAACAAAACTTGAAATGTGGTGGTTTTTTGCAATTCACTCGTTCCTGAACGCACTGGATTCTGTGAGGAACGATTTTTATGATCTGTGCAGCATGTTCAAACCACATGCTTCAGCTACTACTACTTTTAAAAAACTCGTCTTAAACTCTTTGTAGCATTACAGTACAGTAGTAAAACTGGAATGCAAAAGAAACACTTTTTATCCTAAAGTTTACTTGATATGCAGAACATTGGACCAAACAGAAGATATGATGCTATGGATTCAGCTAGTTTACCGCATAACAACAAATGAAAAGCTTGTTAATGAAATGAATGCAGCTATTCTGCATTTCAGACATTCAATCACTGGTATAATTGTGGAATATAAAAAAGCAGGGACATGTTTCTTCATATGGTAAGCCTGTAGCATTTGCATTGCTAAATTGTACTCAGAGGTACTAGTTGTCTAGAGTTGTATTTAGGACCACCGGAAATCCATGTTGAAAAACCTCTGTTGACAGACAACTGTTGTGGATATCCCTGATATACGAATCTTAGCTTCATGAAAAGGTCACAAGAATTCTGCGTCAACTTCTCACATCATTGATATTTGATGGACTTCATGTTGCGCTATCTTGTCTGGATGATGGACAACTTTGCAATTAGTTTTTGGTCAACTCTTTGGGCCGTAGTTCTTAGTGAAACTCATCTTCTTATAATGCAAGCTTTTCTTAATGGGTTACACAACTAACCTGTTGTTATGTATCCAGTGCAGCTGGACCAGCAGGTGTTCTCTGCTCCATGCAGGGGGTGGTAGGAGAGGCGAAGAAGATAATCTATTGCTGTTTCTGGGCGAGGAAGGGAGCTCTTGCTTGATTTTCTCAGGAATCTCGCCTGGAAACCATATGGCTAGTTGTACTGCTCTGAATGCTACTAATAGCCGTGTGAGATTTTTAGTACTGAAGCCATGAGAAAAACAGGAAAAGGATGGTGGTCCGGTGCTTAAAGGCTTGTCGCCTTTTGTAAACCGGAGGAACATGTGCAAATAGGTGGCTAAAATTTCCTCTTATTTGGAGGAAAGCTATACCTTTTGAAGGTGGACGGTGCATAGGAGCAGCTATACCGACTTAAGGGGTGTTCGGAATCTCTCCTGTCAGCTAACTCCGCTCCGCGCGAGGAGCGCGGTCTGAGCCGCTCCGAGCAATTGTGCTGGCGCTCCATCCGCTCCCGGAGCTGCTGTGGCGGAGCGGAGAGTATCCGAACAGGGCTTTAGTTCGAAGACGTGCAAATGGATGCAATCAGCTAATTTGAAATTTCTGCAAGTAGAAACTGGATGTGTACTGCAAATGATAAAATTATCAGTCAGCTTTTAAGAGAAGGATACCTACAAGAATACGCGGACTGCTGGGTAAGTATGGAGCTCCTCCAGTTTCCCGGGCGATCTTGCCACAAGGTGAAATTCTACTATAAAGTTGTTCTGCCAGGCTCTGACCGACCGGATTGTTCGTCACCTCCCACGTTGTACATGGAAGGTATTCAGTAGCCTCTAAAGAAGGTACTCCCAGTTTGAAGTGCAGTGTGTGGGCTGTCATAGGATAGGAACTATTGTCAGCAGTCGCCGACCGTGATGTCTAGTGTTCTGAATGTCTTGCTGGAAGTTTTGCTAAATAAATGGAGGCAAGGATGGATCAAGATGATCATACTATCTTTTTAACTGGTAGCTCGTTTTACTACTATGAAGTTCTTCAGAGTTGCGCCTGGCTCGTTTTACTACTATGAAGTTCAGAGTCAGATAACCAGAAACAAAACTGTTCTGTTTGTACATCATCAGCTCTTACACACAAGCCCCTTTATTAGCACACAAGATTCAATCAAACTGGTGGCATTTACAGTGGAAAAAGAATCGGTCACCTCAGGATCTAGAGAACATGTACAGAGCAAGGCAAATCTCTCTGTTTCCCGGCCAGTCAAAATGTGCGCTCCTGATTTCTCTTGAGGAGGAAGGTGGGAAGCTGCGCATGACGCTGAAGGTACAGACGAGAAGAGGAAGGGGAAGAATTGCAACACGTGTGAATGTTGCCAACATTTCCCATTGTAATTGATTGAAGCTGTCATTATGAATTTTTAGATTATGTATCAGGCATTGTAATTCCCTTGTAATCCAGTGGATTTATGTCAATGAATATGTATTCAGTGAAGTGAAGTAAACACCATTGTCGTCAAGTATGTATTTTCTCCGCGACGTGAAATGTATGCATGAGTATGGCATCATTTGTATGGAACAAAATTTGCAGCAGTCGCCAAATTTGGCAAGTAGTGGATCAATTGTGATCAGAATTCACACTATTAATTCTCAAATTAATGGATCAGAATTCACATACATAAAACTGATCCCTTGCATTAATGGATCAACTGTGATCAGAAAATCAGAATGCACACTAATTCATCAAGTTAAGAATCTCACTCGCATCACTGAAAAACATGCCAGTGAAATACTACTACACAGTTGCAGCTAAGACTACATAATAGTGGACAACTTGTACAGCTTATCCATCCCTTGCTGTCTGCTTCCTCTGATGGTTTCTTGCTCTGCTTCGTTCGATTACCACCAACAAGGCTGCACGAAGAAGGGGTCAGCCTCAGCCCGTCGACGAGCCATGGCGATCAGCTGAGCTTGAGCACACCATGCCTCCTGCCTGGCTCGGAGCAGCTCCTCGGGGGACCTTGTCACGTCGGAGTGATCGATCCAGGGGTCGTTGAACTGCACGGTGTCCACCATCTGCTCCACCTTCCGCCGGGCCTCCGCCCTGCTGCGCTCGATGTCGCGCCGACGGCCGGCGAGGCGAGCCTTCTCGATCAGCTCGCGCATGCTGACCGGTTGCTTCGATCGCGTCGCGCTCCCCAGAGATTCGACCTGGTTCTTGGTCGCGGAGGAGCGGAGGTACGCCGGGCTCTTGGGATCCTCGCCGCTGCTGGGACGCGGAGGCTTGCTGCTCTCGATGTCACGCCGGTGGCTGGCCTCTTCTTCGGCGGCCGCAGCGCGAGCCTTGGCGAGGCGAGCGTTCTCGATCAGTTCGCGCATGCCGCGGCCGCTGGCCGGTGGCTTCGCGCTCTCCGGCGAGCCAGCCACGGGGTTCTTGATCACGGAGACGGAGGGGTGGCGGCACGTGGGGCTTTTCGGATCCTCGCCGCTGCTGGGACACGGGAGGCTGCTGCTGTTGATGTTGATCTTGGCGGCGACCGCGGCATGGAGCTCGCCCCCGGAGCAGACGCGCTTCGCCGGCGGCTGCTCGTCGTCGGACACGGGCACGGGCCGCTTCGGCTTCTTGGCGGCGGCGGTATTCGCCATCAAGGCAGGGTTTAGGTTTACGCGTACGCGGGAGGAGCGGGACTGGAGGTCGGCGGCGCTACGGCGCGGGAGGAGCAGAGACGGCGGGAGCACCGTAGTGCCACCCATGGTCGCGGCCGTTGATGGGATCGCGAGGGCAACGATCCGGCGTCGGGTGAGAGAGGAAGAGGACGCGCAAGATGGATCAGAGGGCGTCGAGAGAGAGAGGAAGAGACGTCGCCGATCAGATTGAGAGGGCGAGGTGAGATGGATCGGGAATTCAGGAAACGGGACGAGCCAGAAAACAGAGATGTGGCGGCAAGCAATTTGAATCCGAGTCGGCCCAGGCAATAGCTAAAACGCGCTGGGTTTTGAACATTTACTAGCGTGATGATGCCATCTTTCCAACTACTTCCTCCTTTTCGCTTTATAAGGTTCAATTCAAAAATCTCACCAACCAAGATAGATGATGAACGGTGGAATATTTTTTTGTAGTTTGCAAAAGAACCCAAAAAATTATGTTTACGAATGCATTAATTGCAATGCATGTCAGTTTTCTCTTAATACCGAATAAGTTTTTTTACCGGAGCAGGGATGTACCGGTGCTCAATCCACCATCCCTCGGTGCTTCTAGATCCGTGCGGGTGGACCCTACTAGTACGTGCTAGCTTGTACGTGCTGGCCGGAACCTGCTGTAACTGCTAGCTGCTCTAGTTGCTATCTTTAACAGTAGATGCTCACTGAAGAAGATAGCATATGGCTCAAAATACTAGTGCCACACATAGGCACACTACAAGCTTTGATATGTATGCATGTATCTGCTTCTGCAGTCACGAGAAAATATGAACGCTTCATTTTTTCTGAGGATGCGAATGCCTCTTGCTGTAATCAAAATACAGATTGGATGGATGTAACATGTATTGATGTACAGTTCTGTTGATATGGAAAATGATCAAAATTTCGACAGTTATAATCATCTCAGCAAGATATGGAGCGTCGGGAGATGAGAAAAAATTGGACGAGGCGGCGGCGGGAGAACCGGCAACACGTGCACAAGAGGCACGGCGAGGCGGCGGTGCGACGGGAAAGAGGCACGGTAAGATGACGACGCTCCGGGTAGGAGGCACGGCGAGGCGGCGCTGCAACGGGAAAGAGGCACGGTGAGATGAAGGCGCTCCGGGCAGGAGGCAGGGCGAGGCGGCGGCGCACTGGTTCGTTTGTCTGTCCGCCTCCTGTGATTTTGATCGTTTCAATCGATCAGGAGCCAGGTGAAACGATGGATGGGTAATTTTGTCCTAAACAATATGTCATATGGGCCCGTACCTGGAGAAATAACAAAAAGGTAGATTTATGCTATTTTGTACAGCTACCAATTAAATATGTGCTATTTTATCTAATAAAAAGAAAAGTGTGCTATTGAAGCAAGGTCCCAGGAAAGGTGTGTTATTTTATCAAATTGCTCTATCAACCCCACGCCGTTGTCTCCTTCCCGCATCGATCTCCTTTCTCCCCACCCCATCTCTCGTCAGTTCGTTCCATGGGGCTCCGTCGTAAATCCCGGCCATGGCCGCCGCGAGATCCGCCTTCTCCAGCAACATCCGGCACCGGATTCAGGGTTCCACCGCCGGCACCTACCACGGTGGGCACATAGAAGGCCGGCGGCGGCGCGGCGGTACCATGAGGCCGACGTGGAGCGGGGGCCGGATCCACTAGCCGTCGGGGGGTGGCTGATCCGGCGAGGTTCCTCGATCCCGCCAACCAGAAGCCCGTCCACCGGCATCCTGGCTGCCCCGGCAGCCGTGGTCGCCGTTGGTGTCTCCGTTCAGCACGGGCACCATGACGGGTCATCACGCAAGGTTGTCGCCGGATCCGGCGACACCAAGCCTGACTACCAGCGGATCTGGTGAGTAATGAATCCCGTCTCCCCTAACCTCTCTCCATATGTATTTCACGATTTCTGATTTATTTAGCATGATTTGAACACTCTATGTTTCTTTACCACCAGCATGTGTTGTAGTTTTTTGAAAGAGACCAAAATCTATGAAATTACTTCCCTGTAATATATTTGAATGCGGTGTTGCTAGTTGTGAAACAAAGTAATGTGATATGGTTTGTGGCACAATGTGAAATTTATATTTCAATCTGGTGAAACTGGATTACTTCAGTATGTCGAAGTGAGATTTGAATGATTTTCAGTGAGATTTGTAATGATTTTGAGTGAGATTGGAATGATTTTCAGTGAGATTTGAATTGAAATAGCTATGTGTAGTTGAGATGTGCAAAAAATGTGAAACTGGGATTTCAATGTGTTGTTGCAAGTTGCAAAACTAATTTCTGTGAAAATATATGGAATTATATCTCTGAAATATATGAAACAGCTATTTCTCTTATCTGTCATTTGTTATTTCAGTGATATATGTATTGAGAAATTACTTCCCTGGAATATATTTCAATGCGGTGTTGCAAGTTGTGAAACTAATTTCTGCGAAAATATATGAAATACTTCTCTGGAATATATGAAACTGTTGTTTCTCTTATCTGGCATTTGTTATTTAAGTGAGATGTGTATTGGGAAATATGAAATTACTTCCCTGAAATATATTTCAATGTGTTGTTGCAAGTTGCAAAACTAATTTCTGTGAAAATATATGGAATTAGATCTCTGAAAAATATGAAACAACTATTTCTCTTATCTGTCATTTGTTATTTCAGTGATATATGTATTGAGAAATTACTTTCCTGGAATATATTTCAATGCGGTGTTGCAAGTTGTGAAACTAATTTCTGGGAAAATATATGAAATTATTTCTCTGAATTATATGAAACTGTTGTTTCTCTTATCTGGTATTTGTTATTTAAGTGAGATGTGTATTGGGAAATATGAAATTACTTCCCTGAAATATATTTCAATGTGTTGTTACAAGTTGCGAAACTAATTTCTGTGAAAATATATGAAATTACTTTTCTGAAATATATGAAACTGCTATTTGTCACATCTGTAACTTGTTATATCAATGAGATATGTATTGAAATATGTGAAATTACTTTCCTGAAAAATATGTAATTACTTTCTAGAAATATATTTCAATGTGGTGTTACGAGTTGTTAAACTAATTTAAGTGTAATGGTTTGTGCAAGATATGTGAAATTTATATTTCAATGTGGTGAAACCGGATCATTTTAGCTGGTGGAAGTGTTATATATTTATGAAAATGATTGCAATGCTTTTTGCAAGAGTTGAAATGCTATTTCAGTTAGATACTAATTGAAATAGCTATTTGTAGATGAGCTGTGGACAAAAAATGTGAAACTGACATTTCAATGTGTTGTTGCATTTTTTGAAAGATATTTGAAATGAATTTATTAAGTTTTCAAATTCTCATATATGTTTTAACAGATTTCATATCAATTTAAAGTGAGAGAGGTTTATCCTTTGAAAAATAAGCTGATATTACTGTATGTGTGTGTGTGAAGTGAGACTGGCTTCAAGCGTACGTGTAAAGCGAGGGCCGTGGCTGAAATCACGTGGGTAGACCCAGCTGGTCAAATCATGTGGGTGGGGTCCAGCTGGTGAAATACAGGAGGTTAAATGAAGATATGTGGGGAATGCAGAGATACAACTTGTAACCACTTTTGAGGTGGCAGCATTTTATTGGTTGGAGAACCACCGGTACATCCTGGGAACGGTAAAAAGAGGTTTGCGCTCTTAATACTTGCATGCAATGATTTAATGCACCTTAAAGTTTGAACATATGATGGGGAACAACCAAATTGAGCCTTATAAAATAGAAAAACTAAAATTTTGAAATAAGCCCTATAAACCGGAAAGGATGAAGTAGCTTTATTCCATAATTATAGATTCATAATCCTGAGGAATTATAGCTGGAAACATGCATGGAAATTATGTATTCATAATTTGAACTAGTAAAATGTACCTTGTGTAATTCAAAATATGCTCATCACGTATTTACAAAATTTGCACCTTGTATCTGGAAACTATTCATCAATTATAAGAAAAATGTTCATCGCATTTTTTGAAAAATATTCATAGTGTATTCTAAAAATAAAATCATTTTTACATTTTTTTACATGTGAATAATTTCTAAAATTGCATGAATTTTTTTATATACCAAAAAAGTATTATTACCCATTTTATTATTTTTATTTTATTATATAGTACAGACGTGAAACCACACTATGGACCGAAATTGGTAAAAACAAATATAGCTGGAAACATCGTGCAAAACATTGAACTAAAGCTACAAGGAAAACAAGTAGTGGGCCAGTCACCAAGTGAGCGCCGTAGACGCGTCCCATTTAACTGAGCAGCCACATGATGTAAACATTATCCCACTCTCTGTGGACTATGAGGAATAAAAATTAGGCCTTACCTCTCAAAAAAAAATTAACTGAGCGAACGCTAATGACCCCACACGCCTGAGGTTGGGATATTTTGGCCAATCTCTGATTCAACCCGGTTTTCATTTCTTTTTCGATTTCTTTCTGTCATTGAGGTACCTTTTGTTTTTCTTTACTTACATTCATTTATTTTTAAACAAAAATTATTTTACTTATTTTTTTACTGTTTTTCTCTGTTTATGTTTTATATTTCTCTTACCATTTTAGCCTTCAATATTTTCCTTGTAGTAGTATATGAAACACATATTTGCAAGTCCACGAACAACCTTTCTACTTTGTTACTTTTAAATTTTTTGGAGGAACTTCTAAATACATTAACATATTTTTGTATACAATTCATTTCCAAAGATGTGGAAAATATTAGATTCATATATACATATTTTAAATTCATAAACTTATTAAGAAACACATAAGCTTTTTAATGCATATAGTATATTTATTGTAAATATGTGATGACCATTTTATTTCTTATTTATAAATATATTCTTTGCATACATTAATATTTTTATTTTCGAATGAACTTTTTATTTGGAAAATTTATTTCTGATTACATTTGTATAAATTTTGAAATAATTTTTCTTGAAAAGAATGCAGGTCTTAACTTGTCGTGGCATGGCCATCCCATGTAAGCTGCTTCATGCATTTTCCCAACTATTCCTTCGAACTAAGTAGAAAACAGGAGGGCTCGCCTTCTAGGCGTTGGTCCTTCAATCCTTCAAGAAACTAGGACCCATGAAGGCGGGTGAAGGACCAATTCGCCATAGCCTTTAAGGTTACTCCACTTAATGCTCGGTTGTAGGGATATATTCTCTATCTCTTCTTCATATCTTATCCTATATACCTAAGAGAGTCATCCCTGCTAACTTATTTAGCTCAACATCCAAGCATAATTTAAATTTTGGTTCTCGTGCAATTATGAATGCGATAAGACCCACCTCAACATAATCATGCATGAGAAAAGACCCACCACAGCCTTCAACCATGCATGGTAAAAGAGTTTTCCTTCAATTATTCTAGCTATACTCAATAAATATTGTTATAATTATACATAATCAAATATAATAAGTCATACATAATTTTAATTTTGGTTCTCGTGTTATCACCCAAATTTTCATCAATCAATTCCCGCAGTAATGCGCACGGTATCCTCTAGTACATCCAAATAGTTTGCCCCGCTAACTTCTCTCGGTGTGCAAGCATGCCACCTGATCATGCAACATGCATGGGAAAAACCTCACCTCGGCATACAAACGTGCGTCGAACTTTCATTTTATAACACCATTTTTATTTAACAAATGTTTTACAACGATACAATAATCGAACATGATAAATTATATGTAAGTTTTAGTTCTCATATTATTGCTTCGAATATTCATATTTCATACAATCAAATCTAATTAAAATATATTAAAAAAACAACCCCCAACAATGTGCGGGGGTATCATCTAGTTTAGTAAGAGGGGGAACCATTCACATGTACAGTCACAATCATTGATAAAGATAATTATTTATAATTAATTAAAATAATTATTTATGTGCTATTGCAATCATCAATAAAAAAATCATTTGCGCGTGTAGTTACAGTTATCAATTAAGGATCCTCCTTGTTTTCCGAGTCAATTTACTGCATGCACATATGTATGATCGGTTAGTTTGACTATGCTATGTTTTACTCGTTCCGTTCTACTTCATCTGCATATTAGGTTTGTCTAAAGTCAAACTTTATATACTTTCGACAAGTTTGTGCAAATATATTAACATATACACCACCAAATCAATACCATTGGATTCATCATTGCATATATTTTCACACCATATAAATTTGTTACTGTAAATGTTCATATTTTTTTCTACAAACTTGGTAAAATTTTATAAAGCTTGACTTCAGTCAAAACTAATATGCAAAGTAAATAAAAACGGAGGGAGTGCAACATTTGGACCGGGCTGGTTGATAAAGGTCATGAAATTCGCCATCGGCATGCCGGTTCCACGCGTCTCCTCTGCGAGCAGAATCTTGTTAGGGCATGTAGATCGGCACAGACGGCTGGTGTCTATAACATATGTACACATCAACTTTAGAGACTACCAAAAATATGACGCTGAAACAGGGGTGTCTGTTAGGCCCGGCTGGAACACTTCAACTGTCCGTAAATAGCTGACCCACGAACACGATCTAAACAGCCCACTACAGCCGACGAACTCATACAACGGAAAATAAGCTATCTGCATGCAGCGATTTGTGTGGCAACAGACCGTCGGTATTTGGGCAGACACCCTCGGTAGTTTTTACCTTTCTCCCTCCCCCACGTCATTATTTTCCTACGTGACCTGTGTTACAGACAGCTGACTAGATGCCTTTGTACATGCCCTTAGTCATTGGGGAGTCATACTTCCAAAAATCTTATTGCAAAGACGTATTCCCCAGCTCGTTACGATAGTGTTTCTCCAAATCTAATACTAGTTTTTAGTTTTTTTTACACATAAGGTGTGGATTTTTCTCATGAGGCGTTTCTGTAGTTGATGTGATCGGCTAATATCGGGTGGACTTGTTGACCAGCTAGAGGGACGATGCACGCACGTGCTCCCGATGAGCATGGCAAAGCCACGATGCACCGGTTTTTCATGTGTCCCCTCTATGCAAGTGACGTTCTGGTGACGGACACACGAGAAGAAGTCGACATCCGCAAAGCTCCCAATGCCCATGTGTTTGGGCGCAACCATGCACGCCATGTCGCCAGGTGACCCTGGACCCGAGGCAGTGGTGGAGCTTCAGCCACTTCTCTAGGTGGGCAAAAACAGGCCTGATTAGGAAATACTCCCTTCGTTTTTAAATATTTGTCTTTCTAGACATTTTAAATGACTACTACATACGGATATATGTAGACATATTTTAGAGTGTAGATTCACTCATTTTGCTCCATATGTAGTCACTTGTTGAAATGTCTAGAAAGACAAGTATTTAGGAACGGAGCGAGTACCATTGAAATTTTGCTCCAAGGGCGCAGATTCAGTACTAGTCTTCACTGAATTTTTGCTGGGCTGGGGGGCCATGGCCTGGTCTGGCCCAGCCGAAACTCCGGCCCTGCCTGGAGGCAAGGACGCAAGGAAGAACACGATAATTCAACCTAGAGCCCGGTAAACAGTACCTCGATTTTAAAATTTTAAAAAAGCTCACAAAATTTCAATTTTTTTGTGGTGCAAGATACTTCTGTGCGTGAACTCCGTGTAAAATTTTGTGAAGTTTGAACATTCGAGGAGGTCGCCGCTAAAAAGACAAAATCAGGCATGAACAGTGCGATTTTAAAAAGTTTCTCAGACATCCAAAATTTGTCTTTTTTGCCACGAGCTCCTCGAATGTCCAAACTTCACAAAATTTTGCACGGAGTTCACGTACAGTAGCATCTATCACCACAAAAAAAAATTGGAATTTTTTAAACAGTTTTTCAATTTCAAATGGCGGTATTGTTCATGTCCGGGCTCATCTGAGCCCGGGCACCAAATCGCCGCTCTCGGAAGCTCTCGGAAGAACAAGGTTCCTTGATAAGGGGGAAGAGGGTACATGTCATAGCGCGAGTTCTGTACCAAGGTGCGCGCATTAGGAAAGGAAAAAAGATACCCGACACGTTATGAGGGGTGGATAATTTGCAAAACCTTAGCGTTAAATTATACTATGAGCTTATCCCTGTAAAAAAAACTATACGCGCTTAAAACTTGTTGAACTCATGGCCACATCGTATTGTGCCTTAAAGAGAAATATCAGGTATTGTTGAGTGTGATTTTTGTTCGAGGGCATTGCAAATTGCGTGCCTTGGCTTCATAAAAGATAGAGATGTAAATTTGAAACTTTTATTGTATCCTCTGACCCGCCTTATTTCAACCAAATGAACTAAAATTTCAGAACTTCCAGGTTTCAAATCTGCATCTAGTGTAAAGGCAGACCACACGCATTGTTAGGTGTGATTTAAAGTTGTCTTTCTGGCTTATTTTTCTGTAATATATAACTCGGCCGACGTCCGAACGTTTGGGACCAGAGGAAGATGCCGACTGCACGAAATAAGTAGTATTGTGATTGAAAGTTGTCTCTGTAAAGTGATTTGGACAGAATAATACCTTGCCGACTTCATCAAATAGTATTTCTTTCGCCGTCGACCGGGAGGAATCCCATACGTGAGGGCAGCACCAGAAGGCTCCAAGGGCCAAACAGAGACACGTCTGAGCTGGGGATATGTGCTGCGCTCACCAGTGCAAATGTGCAACGCGGCAGTAAACCACTTGGATAACCACTGCTACGCGTCCCCGGCGCAAAGCCTCTATATATTGGCCTGCCGGGGGCGACGCCTCCTCCATCACCAACAGCCAGAGCATTCGTCCACCATAACCGGAAAACCGAGAGCTCGGCCGACAAGCACAGATTCATCAAGCAGCAGAGCAGGAGCTAGGTAGCCGCCATGGCGTTCCCGGCGTGCGTGCAGTGCGGGACGAGGGAGAACCCGTGCCGGTGCAAGTTCATCGGGCCGACGCTGGGGTTCGTGGCCTTCCTTGTCACCGGCGTCATAGAGTGGCCGGTGGGCGCGGTGGTGTACCTGTTTCGCCACCGCAAGGGCCGCCGCATCATGGGACATCCCTCCAGGGTCGTCTACCCGCGCGTCTCCAGGGCCATCCCCATCTAATCCTAAGCTCATCCTAGTCTAATCCCTTCCTGTATGTTGTAACCTGGTCATTCCGCTTGAGTTGTGTGCATGATTGATGAAGAAGATTCAATAAAATGGGTGTTGTTTGTGTGTGTCTTGTAATCTAAGGCGTTTGCAGTGTCTATATGCTTTGTGAGGAGTTTGCTATAAATTTGGTTAGTGGATCGCTGGGTTAACTGACTGATATAGGAGTTCGAGATACATGTTAATATAGCAGAGGCCAACGCACGAGAGTCGTTCTCATCAATATTATTCTCGTCTCCCATCTTTCTTTTTTATGTGAATAGCAGAAGCTCTGCCTTTGCATCATAGGGCAAAGGAAGTATTACAGAATACATTGCCTTTGCATCATAGGGCAAAGGAAGTATTACAGAATACATTCATGGCCAAAACACCCACGTATAATAGCACTACTGTTGAGTATATTTGTGTTGCTTGTATTATGTATACTGTGGCCTACCTTCTAGTCATGTATAGTTAAGGTTAAGATCCTGCATGTACTTATATATACGTGCACCGACACCCATCAATACAACGAATATTGTATTACTAAACCGTCTCTCTACATGGTATCATCATTTAGGTCTCTGCCCTAGGGTTTGCCGCCGCGCCCTCTCGCGCGAGGCGCCGTTGTCGCTGCCGCACCCTGCCGCCGCCGCGCCCTTCCCCCGTCGCGCCGCCGCCGCCCCGTGCCGCCCGCTTCCGCCTCCTGCAGCACCGACCCGCCACCGCCGCGCGCCTCCTGATCGCGCCGCCGCCGCCCCGTCGCGCCCTGCCTCTCCTCCCTACCGGCCACTGCCTCCTCTTCTTCCCGCAGCCGCCGCACCTCACCGCCGCCGCTGTCCCAACCACCGCCGAAACCCTAACCCGTCGCGCCACCCCACCCCGCCGCGCCAATGGAAATAAATATAAGGAAATAAATAATAACTTTATTATTGTCTCTAGTGCATATTTCCTCCAGTCTCTCACTTGCACACTACTAGGGAAAATCTTATACACAGAACATTAGCAGTAGCGCGGGATAAAAACGCACGCTGGTGCTATTTAGCAGCAACGCGGTATTTTAAACCATGCTACAGATACAGTTATAGCAGTAGCGCGCCCGAGTACAAAAGCGCTACTACTAAAATTCCCACGGCTTAGCCGATAGGCTACACATAGTAGTAACGATCTACGTGGAACCGCGCTACCGCTACTTGTTTTGTAGCAGCGCGTTTATGAACAAATGCGCTACTGCTAATGAAAATAAAATTAAATGGAAAGCAAATAAAAAAGAGAAGGAATAGCAGTAGCGCTTGTTAAGGAAACGCACTATAGCTACCGTAGCAGCAGCGCACTTCCTGAAACGCGCTACTGCTACTTTTAACTTAATTAACCACACAGTTCGTTCTTCCCCACGGCCACTTCCCCCAAATCCCTACTCCTCCGCTGTCGCCGCCCTGCATCGTCGTCGGCCACCGCGCGCGACCCGTCGCTCTCCGCACACCTTCGACGCCACGCCCGCCCCCGACCTCGACGCTGCCCCCGACCCCGACCTCGACACCCTCCCCCTACATCGCCGCCCTCCGCCATGCGCCCGCCGCCCCGACCCCGTCCCCAACCTTGACGCCGCGTGCCCCTCTCCCTAACCTCCGCCGGCGCCAGAGGTGAGCACGCCCTCCTCCTCCTCCTCCCCTACCTCTGCCTAGCTAGGGTTCTTAGGGTTAAATATCAGAGTTCATCTAATTAGTTATGGTTCATCAAATTAGATGCTAATTATGGCAGTAGTTGTTAAGTAGAATTAGTTTTAGAGTTCATCGAATTAGTTAGGATTAAATGTTAGAGTTCATCAAATTAGTTAGGGTTAAATTTTTGTAAGTGTTTAATAGAATTAGTAAGAAAATTAATATAACTAGTTGAACTAGTTTATTTTTATTAAAAACTAGTTTATTTTTATTCATAGTAAGTGCTTAATTGAACTAGTTGAGTTAATACAACTATTTTATTTTTAGTACGAAAATTAATAGAACTAGTTTATTTTTTTAGTTAAAGCAACTATTTTATTTTTAGTAAGTAAATTAATAAACTAGTTGAACTACTTTAGTTGTAGTTGAACTAGTTTAGTAAGTAAATTAATAGAACTAATGTATTTTTAGTAAGATAATTAATATAACTAGTTGAACTACTTTATTTTTAGAAAGAACTAGTTTTTTTTTCTATTTATAGTAAGTTTATATTTAGTAAGAACTAGTTGAATTAATAAAACTAGTTGAACATGTCATATTTGCTCAAATAGGATATGTGGTTGCCCAAGTGGCCGTTCATATTCAGTTTACACCTCCGAGTGGCCTATGTTTTGCCGGAGTATTGATTAATTTCCGTTCCGGCAAATTTCAAGCGCTCGATATGTCCCTTTTTAGCAAAGGTCATGCCGGATTTTTCCGTGAATTCTGACATGACTTGTGCTAGAATATGTAGGAAATATCGAGTGGCCTGGATTTTCTCGAAAAATAATGATCCAACTTAGGTTTTTTAGTACATATATTTAATTGTACAAGTTTAATCTTTGAATTATGAACGTAGGAAATGTCGTACTCGGACGACGACAGTCTCCTGGGGGAGTGCAGCTGGTACCACGACGATCGAGGTATGTGCGACATGTTCGTTGAGCTGGACGAAGATCGGCGCTTCAACATTAAGCTCGAGGAGACCTTCGATGTTGAAACGGTACGCAACAACGACAAGTGTTTTTTTTCGTAATTAAGCATGACTTCAACTATTTCAACGTCTAATTTTCATCTTTTACAATTCGACTAGCTTATCCCATGCCATGCAAGACGCTGTGTCTTGGAGAGGATGGGTTTTGAAGACCATGAAAATTTTCAAACAAAGAAAATACACCTAAGGACCCATCATGATATCGATTTTGAAGTAAATCTGTACAATTCTCAGAGCGTAACCCATTTTGGTTGCCAAAATTGGGAAGCACTTTGCAAAATGTATGATTTTTATGAGGGTATGATTGTCACCATGAATCTTGGTGATCCTGACATCGAGCAAGATAATATGGACATTTGGGTCCTTGTTGATACGCTTCCGATTCTACCGCAATGTGAGTTTCTCAAACATAGTTATTGAAAGGACATGCGGTGCCCCCATGTGTGGTTTTGGTAATTTATGACAATCTCTATGGACTAACAGTTGCCTTGAGTTATATTTGAAGCATTTGTCCATAGGATTGTTTTGAAATCCATGTGTTGGTTTCAAGGAGTTTATGAGATGGCCAAAGTGCTTTTCAAGGAATTATCCAAAGATTGGTCATGTGTGAGTTGAGATGGCCAAAGTGCTTTTCAAGGAATTATCCAAAGATTGGTCATGTGTGAGTTGAGATGGCCAAAGTGCTTTTCAAGGAATTATCCAAAGATTGGTCATGTGTGAGTTGAGCTTATTGCAAGCATGTCTTGAAGAAGAAGATTGTGTGATCATTCATGTTTACCTTCAAGACATCATCCAAATGAAGAGAGTTGGAAAGATTCAATGTTGATCAAGACTAAGTCAAGAGTGAATCAAGTTGATCAACTCACAAAGCGTAGAAGAAGTACCGAGAGGGATCAAGTGATCCCATGGTATGGTAAGCATTGTCCATTACGCTTTGTGTACTAACCCATGGTCTACGTGAGAGTTCTTTGTGGGGTTAGGTATGTTTCCATGGTCTTGCGTCAAGAGGAAGATCTCATACAACCCATGGAGGATGACATCAAGTGGTGATCGTCATCACATTTGCAGTGTGCAAGTTCAAGTGGAGCAACTCGAAGAGAGGCTCACTCATAATGGAGTATGGGGGAGCAATCAAGCTTGAAGCTTGTTGTCCATTGTGGTGTCAATGGAATTGTGAAGATGTGCCAAAGAGTGGCTCACCCATAGTGGAGTATGGGGAAGCAATCAACTAGTCTTCATCGAGCCAACACAATCAAGAAATGTGGTCCAACTTGAGGAAGTCAAGATCGTCATCATCTAGCTCAAGTGGACTATGTGCAAGGCAAAGGTTTGCCCTTGATAGGTTTTCTATTTTACCGGTCTCATAGTGGTAGTTGGGAGACCGGGTTGTAGGATCGATTGCCGTACTATCAAGAGGGGCTCTATAGGAAGTAGCTTGATCATATCATTAGTCAAGAGCTCAAACCATTGCATCCTTGCATCATCTTTCTTGGTTCTTGTTTGGTTCCATTTGTGAGTCTTAGAGCTTATGGTCATCTTGATGACAAGCTTGAGTTCATCGAAAATGGAGTTCGCATGCATCTTCTATGATGTTTTCGGTGTTGGAGGTTTTACCGGTCTTTTTCGAGAAAGGGTTCTCACCATTTTATTATGGTCCTTTTCTCACTTGCTTCTTATTGATATTTCTCTCAAGATTGTGTTAGCCCTTGTCGTTAGCTTTCCAACAAATTAGCCCTTGTCATTATCTTTCCATCAAACTTGGTTTTGTTGAATTTGGAGCTCGTATGCGAAAGTTGTGGCTGTTTTGATATTGCCTGTTTTACACAGAGAGGTTGTACCGCTCCACGGAGAGGTTGTACCGCTTGACCGGTACAACCGGTGTTTGGAGCGGTTGTACCGCTCCAGAATTGGTCCGGAGGTTGTACCGGTCATGTACCGCTCTACCACCGGACTGGTCTCTGTTGTGTGCGGTTGTTGGGCGTTGTGGGCGGTTTGTACCGGTGCTCAATAGAGGTTGTACCGCTCCTATGTTGTTCTGTACATAACGGGTAGATTCGTGAGGACCTATTTAAGGGGGTCTTCTTCCCCAATGTTACCCCATCTCTTGAGCTTGTTTTTTCCTCCATTGTTGACCTTGTTTGAGCTTGCTAACTCTCAATCCCTCCATGGATTCTTGCTAGTTTTTGAGGGAAAAGAGAGAGGAGATCTAGATCCACATTTCCACCAATCACTTTCTCCTCTATGTGAGGGGAACCCCTTGGATCTAGATCTTGGAGTTCTTGGTGTTCTCTGTCTTGTTCTTCCTCTCATTTTCCTCCCTAGCATTAGTTGCTCCGGTGGGATTTGAGAGAGAAGGACTTGGGCACTCCGTGTGCCCTTGCCATTGCATTTGGTGCATCGGTTTGAGTTCTCCACGGTGATACGTGGAAGTGAAGTTTGAGAAGCTTATTACTCTTGGGTGTTTGGGCACCCTAGAGCTTGTTCCTCTTGGGTGCCTTGGCGCCCTAGACGGTTGGTGTTGTTCGGAGCTCAATCATTGTGGTGTAAAGCTCCGGGCAAGCGTCGGGGTCTCCAATTAGGTTGTGGAGATCGCCCCGAGCAATTTGACGGGTACCGGTGACCGCCCCCAAGGGTTGCCAAAGTGTACGGGTTCGGTGACCGCTCCCAAGGGTTGCCATTTGTACGGGTTCGGTGACCGCCCTCAAGGGTCCCTTAGTGGAATCACGGCATCTTGCATTGTGCGAGGGCATGAGGAGATTACGATGGCCCTAGTGGCTTCTTGGGGAGCATTGTGCCTCCACACCGCTCCAAACGGAGATTAGCATCCGCAAGGGTGTGAACTTCGGGATACATCGTTGTCTCCGCGTGCCTCGGTTATCTCTTACCCGAGCTCTTTATTTATGCACTTTACTTTGTGATAGCCATATTGTTTCTTGTCATATATCTTGCTATCACATAGTTGCTTATCTTGCTTAGCATAAGTTGTTGGTGCACATAGGTGAGCCTAGTTGCTTTAGGTTTTGTGGTTGACAAATTAACCGCTAGGTTTATTCTGCATTTATTCAAGCCTAAATCGTAATCATTTTAAAACGCCTATTCACCCCCCTCTAGGCGACATCCACCGATCTTTCAGTTATTAACTAATTTATATTGTTTATTTCAAAATAGTTGGCAGCTTTATTTTGAATCTTCAAATAATGTGCAGAAGATGATAGATAAAACCCACTACACTGATGGCTCCAAATTAACTTATAAGGAGAAAAGTCATCTGATTGCTTATTGTACTTATCTTGAGAATTACAATACCTATTATTGAACTCCTCCAAATTATGGTGAATACATGCCACTAGTGTACGTGTTGAACCACGGTAACTTCTGTGGAGATACCCTGATAAGATTTTTTACTATTACGACATCCGTGCATCTTTTGCATACTTCTAAAACTAGTACATCATTGCTAACTACGAAGTTATTACTATGTTTTTCAACAGAAAATACCGATGGATTGTGTGCCTCATCTGATGTATCAGAATGGTCGCCTTGCAGTTCTGAACATACAGCCAGGTCAATCTAAGGAGCTCACCTGTGCATATCAGATTTCTAAAACCAGTGAACACATGCTAATCAAAGAATGGAAAAAATGTTTGGACATTCGCAAAGAGGTTCTTGGAAGTAACATTAAGCGAAAGGCAAGAATTGAAGACAGGATAATCTTCATTCTCCATAATGGAGAGTCAGAAGCTATCTTGTTTTTTGCTATTTTACCTTAGAGAATATAGTAGGTCCTAAGAGAATGTAGTAGGTCCTATGAGGTACAATATGTTTATTATGTGATACAATGTGTTAGAGTTGATGATGAGGAGTACTTGTGATTACGACTAGTGACCAATTTGCTATGTGATGTCTCATTGATGAAAACGATGATATTGAGGAGGTGTTATATGACAATGATGTATTATGATGATAAGTTGTTAATGATATGCCGATGATGATGATATTTATTATATCATTGGGTGAAAGAACCGCGGATTAGTTTCAAGTGCATGTCCATCCACTTGAAACTAGTCCACGGTTCTTTCACCCCGTGATGTAATAACTCATTATGATGTAAAAACAATTTCTAAATTCCTGTTGTATGAAAACTTGTGTAAAGGTGTACGAATACAACATGAAATAAAAAAGAAATAAAATATGAAATAATAGTAGCAGCGCGGGCAAGGAGAAGCGCTACTACTAATTACCAGTAGCGCTCCTCCGGGAAGTCGCTACTACTAAGTCGATTTAGCAGTAGCGTGGACGGAGTCACGCTACTGCTATACGTTAGCTGTAGCGCCTTATCAGTAGCGCATCGCCCCGCGCTACTGATAGGCCTAAAACCCGCGCTGCTGCTAGGCTTTTCCCTAGTAGTGGCACTAGAGTCAATAATTTAGTTCACATCACCATGTGATTTAACATCAATAGTTCACATCACCATGTTATTAACACCCATAGTTCACATCATCATGTGACCAACACCCAAAGGGTTTACTAGAGTCAGTAATCTAGTTCACATCGTTATGTGATTAACACCCAAAGAGTACTAAGGTGTGATCATGTTTTTCTTGTGAGAGAAGTTTAGTCAACGGGTCTGCCACATTCAGATCCGTATGTATTTTGCAAATTTCTATGTCAACAATGCTCTGCACGGAGCTACTCTAGCTAATTGCTCCCACTTTCAATATGTATCCAGATTGAGATTTAGAGTCATCTGGATCAGTGTCAAAACTTGCATCGACGTAACCCTTTACGACGAACCTTTTTGTCACCTCCATAATCGAGAAACATATCCTTATTCCACTAAGGTTAATTTTGACCGTTGTCTAGTGATCTACTCCTAGATCACTATTGTACTCCCTTGCCAAAATTAGTGTAGGGTATACAATAGATCTGGTACACAGCATGACATACTTTATAGAACCTATGGCTGAGGCATAGGGAATGACTTTCATTCTCTTTCTATCTTCTGCCGTGGTCGGGCTTTGAATCTTACTCAACTTCACACCTTGTAACACAGGCAAGAACTCTTTCTTTGACTGTTCCATTTTGAACTACTTCAAAATCTTGTCAAGGTATGCACTCATTGAAAAAACTTATCAAGCGTCTTGATCTATCTCTACAGATCTTGGAGCTCAATATGTAAGCAGCTTCACCGAAGTCTTTCTTTGAAAAACTCCTTTAAAACACTCCTTTATGCTTTACAGAATAATTCTACATTATTTCCGATCAACAATATGTCATTCACATATACTTATCAGAAATGCTGTAGTGCTCCCACTCACTTTCTTGTAAATACAGGCTTCACCGCAAGTCTGTATAAAACTATATGCTTTGATCAACTTATCAAAGCATATATTCCAACTCCGAGATTCTTGCACCAGTCCATAGATGGATCGCTGGAGCTTGCTTATTTAGTTAACACCTTTAGGATCGACAAAACCTTCTGGTTGCATCATATACAACTCTTCTTTAATAAATCCATTAAGGAATGCAGTTTTGTTTATCCATTTGCCAGATTTCATAAAATGCGGCAATTACTAACATGATTCGGACAGACTCAAGCATAGATACGAGTGAGAAACTCTCATCGTAGTCAACACCTTGAACTTGTCGAAAACCTTTTGCGACAATTCTAGCTTTGTAGATAGTAACACTACTATCAGCGTCTGTCTTCCTCTTGAAGATGCATTTATTCTCAATTGCTTGCCGATCATCGGGCAAGCCAATAAAAGTCCAAACTTTGTTCTCATACATGGATCATATCTCAGATTTCATGGCCTTAAACCATTTTGCAGAATCTGGGCTCATCATCGCTTCCTCATAGTTTGTAGGTTCGTCATGGTCAAGTAACATGACCTCCAGAACAGGATTACCGTACCACTCTGGTGCGGATCTCACTCTGGTTGATCTACGAAGTTCTGTAGTAACTTGATCTGAACTTTCATGATCATCATCATTAACTTCCTCTCTTGTTGGTGTAGACATCACTGGAACTGATTTCTGTGATGAACTATTTTCCAATTCGGGAGAACGTACAATTACCTTATCAAGTTCCACTTTCCTCCCACTCACTTCTTTCGAGAGAAACTCCTTCTCTAGAAAGGATCCATTCTCTGCAACGAATATCTTCTTCAAAAGTGATTGGGATATTGGACCAGGCGTCTGTGGGTTCCATGCGATGCACCTGTTCGAGCTCTCGAAGGGCTCGTTTTCTCTGATTGCTTGACACATAGGTCTCGTAGATCATGCAGATCTCGTCGTCACCGGGGGGTGGTGTGTGCCTCCTTGTGGGTGAGGGGCACTCGAGGATGTCTTCACCATTTTTGGCTACCTGTCAAACTACCCAACAAGCCCGAAGGTTGTGAGTGTGGCTTGTGTTGGGTAAGAAAAATGTATGGGGCATGGGCTATCCATCGACTCGTTAAACACCGATTTGTGACCGAACCTTGCTATACGTACGATAAATTCGTGTCCAACACTCCATATGATTAGTGACAGCCATAGATGATTCAGTTTGTGGGCCCTAGTATTTAGAGATGATCCCAGTCTGATCGTACTGTTGTACGACGAGAAGGCATCGTACGTAGAGTAGTTTCGTTTGTGACATGGTGAGGATTTCTTTCTCTTTTCGGATGGCTCATGCTTACGGAGCCGCCGAGACAAGGTTCGCTTATCTCGGGTTGGCCTGAGCGAGTCAGCTATAACCGAATGCAGTTGATACTGCTGCGCCTGCCAGGCGTCTTCCATAACGCAATATTTGCCAACTAAGTCATACAACTCATCGAAGGTCTGGACATGTCGGCGGGCGAGGGCGTTAAGTAAGCCATCGTCATTGCAGTTATAACGGAAGGTGGCGAGGACTTCGGCATCGCGGCAGTTTGGTATTATCCAAAATTGCCGAACTGTTTCGCCGGTTTGTTGTTTTACGTATGCCAAATCCCAGACGTCGGGTTGTCCCGCATTATCCAGGCAGTACTCGACGTGGGGGGGGCGGGTGGGATTGAAAATTTCATCCCCAGAGGACGTGAGTCCGGTCCGTCGTGCGGCGTATCCTGTACCGCAGCCAGACTGCCCGATCGTGCCTCCAGGGCATGTTCGGGTTCGACCTGCGGGTGAGCGGCGGAAAATTCCTCAGGGTTTTCTTCGGCCCGTGTATTCGGAGCATGACGCTCGGGCGAGGAAGCGTATTCTCCTGTGGATACTTCAACAGACGCAACTAGGAGAGAGTCTGGCGGGGTGTAAATTACCCTATCGTCAGGTCTGATCCCAATCTGATCATAGATCGAGATCGGGCCGTCATCCAGACCCATAGCCTGGATCCGATCCAAGATCACATTTAAATACACCAGATCGGTTGGATCCATCTTCTTAGCGTCTTCGGGGTTAATCCAAAGATGATCCGTTCTCGGGGTGACCAAAGTTGTCCCAGAGTTCGGGTCGTCCAGTCCGGGCGGGAAGATCGGATCTAAACTCTCGATCGGGGCCGCGTTCGAAATTGCCTCTTTTGTAAGGAGGGTTGTTTGACCTGACGTCGTAGCGCCGGGGAACAGGCCGGCTCCGAGGGAGCCGAAATTCCGGTCAGGACAATATCACCCCTAGAATCGGTGACGTATTCCAAATTTCAGAAGTGGATCTCGTAATTCGGCGCGAAGCCGTCGACCCGCCCTAAGTGGCCGGTAGAATCGGCGTGCAGCACCACACTCCCGAACGCAAAAAGTTGTCCGGGGGTGAAGATGTCTGTGCCGCGTACGCCCTTGCTGAAGATCAGACGGACCATTGGCTTAGATTGATCCATAGAGGAACTCTCAATAAAAGCACTAATGTTGGTGTTAAAACCGGCATATCTCGGGTAGGGGGTCCCGATCTGTGGATTGTAAGCTAAAGGTGTACCCAGGTTCGGGCCCTCTCGAAGAGGTAAAACCCTACGTCATGCTCTTATTGTATTGATGATGATGTATGGAGTACAGAGTTGATCTACCTCAAGATCTATGTCTAAACCCTAAGGTGTAGTTGTGTATATGCGTATCCTCTACTATGGCTAGGGTCCGGGGTTTATATAGACACCCCAAACCCTAGGTTACATGGTCGGTTCGCCCCGATCGGCCTCCACTTGCCCAGCACGTTTGGTCTTCACGAGAGTCCTCCAAGAGGTCCCGAGTGGGCCTACTATGTCAGGTTCGGTCCAGCCCATGCCATACGCCGAGGACCCCTCAATGCAAGACTCGCTCACCCGGGCCGTCAAGCGCCTGGTCATCCTTTCCTCCTCCTCCTCATCCGACGACCACGGCTCCTCCGACGACGACGACCATCCACCAACCGCTGACGGGTACAGCTACACCGGCGACCACTAGGTGAAAGGGCCGGCCCGGAAGTGGTGATTTAAGTTTTTATTTCAAGTTTTAGATGTAGTTTCAATTTGTCCGTCGTTTATGTGAATTGTGGTGGATGTTTTGGTGAACTTTGCTGCTATTTGCTATGTCCTATTGCTATGCCCGGAGGTTGATCTACGTACTTTGATCCACGTTGCATGATCTAGTATGGAAATATGGGTTCGGATATGAGAGATACGGATGTGAACGACGTGATTTGAGAAGTGCCCGGTTACTATCCGTGAACGCGTTCGTGGGTATCGGAGGGGCCGGATTTGCCAGTCCGAGTGTAGATGCTCTTATGGACTAAAGTTTTAGAACTCCCGAGGGCACCTGCACGGTTTCAAATCCGCATCTAGAATAGAAGGCAGATCGCACGTATTGTTGAGTGTGATTTAAAGTTGTCGTGCTGGCTTATTTTTGTGTAAAATAAGTCGGCCGACTTCCGAACTTTTGGGACCGGAGGAAAGATGCCGACTGCACACGCAATAACACTTGCCGACTACATCGAATAGTATATGTTCGCTTTCCACGGGAGGAATCCCGTATGTGAGGGAAGCACCAGAAAACTCCGAGGACCAAACAGAGACACGTCTGTCTGAGCTGGGGATGGATATGTGCGGGTGCAGCGCTTCCCCCGTGCAAAAGCGCAACGCGGCAGTAAACCACTTGGATAACCACAGCGCCACGCGTCCTCGGCGCAGAGCCTCTATATATTCCACCCACGGGCGCGATGCCTCCTCCTCCATCACCAGCAGCTAGATCATTCGTCCACCATAGCCGGTAACAGAGCTCGGTCGGCAGGCACCGATTCAGCTAGGAGGAGAGCAGGAGCTAGGTAGCCATGGCCGTCCTACGCGCCCTCACCCGCGCCCTGGAGGACCTGGCCCACGCCCTGGTCGCCGTCGTCCGCGCCCTCGCCGACCTGGCCAGCCGCATGACCCACGCCAGCGCCCGCGCCTTGCCCAACGCCATAAGCCGTGCCATCGGCGCCTGATTTGTATACCCTCCGGCGGTACCTCTGCACCGGATCGTCGCTCCTCTTCGTTAGAGGTACTCCACCGAAAGAGCCTTCTCATCGTTATTGAGACAATCGGGCATGTTGAGTGTGATTTAAAGTTTTTTTTCTTGTAATAATAATATAATAACTCGGCCGACATCCGAACGTTTGGGACCGCAGGAAGATGCCGACTGCACAGAATAATGCACTTGCCGACAACTTTTTTTTCTTTTTAAGGTGAACCGCCCACTCTAGGCATTTTATTCATCATATCGGCGGTCTACATCCGATTGCACTAAGGCAACCAAGAAATCAGGGATTACATTAAAAGAGATTACATTTAAGCTACTAGATAAACCCTCATTTGCACAGCGATGCGCAAGCATCCCTTCTAGTGTAAACAATGTCAAATCCCTGGAAATTCGAGAGGAAAGACTCAAGACATGGTCTAATTTGGGGCTAGGATAACAATTTGGTACCACATTTACGTCAGGGCACAGAAAACCATCAAAATTGTACCTAACCCGTAACGCGGAGCACTGATTGTCTAATTTAGTCGCGAAAACAGGAAACTGACAAATAGGCCCCACCTGTCAGGCTGACGTGGTGAAGACCAAAAACTTTGACCGACTGATGTGGCAAATGAGACGTGGGCCCTGCCCAAGTGTGGTGGTTTTGCGTAAATAACTCCCAGATGATCAAGAGCTACAACTCTTAAAGAAGATCTTCTCTCACTTACATCCATCCGTGTTTATTTTGATAGTCCCTGCTGCCGGTGGATGCCACTTTGCCTTACCGAGAGTAACACCCGAGCTTGGCATGCCCAGCACATGCAGTGCTTGAATCAGTTCATGAATGAGATCCATAGACCGTGAAGGCTGGAACTTTATTTCCTCATGTGTGTATTTATTCTTGCTGCTCCAAATGGCCCACATAACTGAGATTGCAATCGCTGCTTTGTCTTTGCTCATGAAGTTTCCATCCAGAAGATCTCTCGACCACGTCAATGGGTGCAGCTGTGGTAGTTTGAGATCGAAAAATCCATCAGCTTCCCTCCAGAACAACAGAGCATGCTCACATTTGATTAAAGCATGATACAGAGACTCATCATCATGACCACACATTGGGCAAATAGCATGATCGCTAATGTGCCTCCTGCATAACTCGCGGTAAAGAAGGGAGAAAGCCCTTCACCACTCTCCACCAGAACACCCTTATCTTAGGTTGGACATGTAGCTTCCAAAGAGCTTTCCAAGTAGGTTCCCCAAGCGAAGAGCTACTAGCACGGTCCGGTCCGGTGCAGTACCATTTCTGTCCATAAGTATTCGGTATGCTGAACGAACAGTAAATCTACCCGACCTTTCAAAACCCCAGGCCCAAAAGTCATCGTTTTTGGCCTCGACATGTTTAAGATTGCACAAACGTCAGGGGCAATGAACAGCTTGCTGACGAGCTCCTCATTCCACTCCCCTACTTCATCTAATAGGCCCGCAACAAGATGTACATAATTATCAGACAATCTGCAGACTGGTCGTAAACTGGGAGTTCCTTGTATCCAATTGTCATGCCACACCTCCGTCGTCATACCATCACCGATACGACGAATGAGACCACCCTTAAGCGCTTCACTGCCCGCAATGATTGCTCGCCAAGTAGCTGATGGTAACAGGAGCTTCCCTATGGATTTGCAAAGCATTTCTCACTCCAACCCGAATAGAAGCACCACACCGTGGGCTAAAGAAACCTGAACTCTTGGCCTTGTTTGCACACTGACCCGATCCCATACGTGAGGCAAAGCACTAGAAAACTCCAAGGCCAAACAGAGACACGTCCGAGCTGGGGATATGTGCTGGTTCTGCGCTTCCCCCGTGCAAGTGTGCCGTCAACCACTTGGATATATAACCACCGCTACGCGTACAGCTCCACGCGTCCCCGGCGCAAAGCCTCTATATACTGGCCTGCCGGCGCGAGGCCTCATCCATCACCAACAGCCAGAGCATTCGTGTTAACTCCCCTGACAGCTTGGCCCCACCTGCCAACGAGGCGCGGGCTCGGCCCAGCCGCGCCCGATGCAGCAACCAGCGCTACTTCGGCCCAGAATGGCACAACCGGCCCGGTCCAACTATCCCCACTACTTGAGCCACAGCTGCCTCGCTTTTCCCCTCATTCAGTGGATCACGAACCCTAACGGCGGCGGCTTCCTCTTCCGTTCCCCTTTCCTCTTGTATGAACCCTAGTTCGAGTGAGATCGCTTGTAATCGCCATTACTCTGTACTCTGAGAGATTGCTACCAGTTAAATACATCGATCCCCATCCCTGCTCCTAACATCTGGTATCAGTCGCCAGAACACCACCACCCCATCCGCCCGATCTGGCTCACCTCATCAAAACTCGAGGGATCCGCCACGGTCGTTTCATCGTCGAAACCATGGATCCATCCGCAAAGGCCTACCTCGACAAGCTCACAGCGACGATGGAGGCCAACATCGCGGCCCTCACTGCGGTCACCGCCCGCCTCGACGATATCGTCGCATGGCGGCCGGATCTGGAGCGCCGCGTCTCTGATCTGGGTGACGCGGTCACCGCCCTCCAACAGGCGCGCCCACCTCCCACCACCGACACCAACGGGGGCGCGCCACCACTCCACACTACGGCGCCACCGCCCGTGCTGCCCTCCGACAACTTGGGCCTGGCGGGAGGCGATGAGGACACCCCTCAAGGGTCTAAGGACCACGGCGATTTCAACCTGCATCGGGGGAGGCCGGCGGTGTCGTTCCAGATGCCGCCGCCCCTCTCGGCCAACAGTCAGATCGAGATCTTATCTTCTCCTTTTGCGCATGCTAGTCAGATGCTTGCGGGCTTGACAAGCCCACCCTTCCATTTCGTTTCCCCAATTCACGGGCGAGAACCCGAACATGTGGAAAACGATGTGCAAGCAGTATTTTTCCATGTTTGGCATTCACAGAACCTTCTGGGTTCCCATGGCCGCCCTCAACTTCTCGGGGGCTGCGGCCATTTGGTTACAGTCACTCCAAAAGAAGCTCAATAGCTTCGATTGGGAATCCTTCTCTGCCCTGTTAACTACACGATTTGGTCGCGATCGTCATCAACTGCTCATTCGTCAATTTTACACCATTAAACATACATCCACCGTGGTTGATTTTATCGAGCGCTTTGAATTGATCATTAATCATTTGAGCTCTTAGTCAGACTCTATTCACCCATTTTATTTTCTCACACGTTTTGTGAAAGGATTATGGGCGGACATCCGAGCGGTGGTCATGGTCCAGCGACCACCCGACCTGGACACGGCCTGTGAATTGGTGCTGCTCCAGGAGGAGGTGGCCGACAACGCGCGTGCGGAGGTGCAGCGCCCCACGCCTACGCGCCCTCCCGACGCATCGCCGAGGCTCAACGTGTTGCTTCCTCTGGCGCGCGCGACACCACCAGCTCCAGCCACGGATCGCCGCGGCACAGACGCCGCACGAGCCGACTCATCCAAGCTCAAGGCCCTGTGCGACTACCGCAGAGCGCGCGGCCTGTGCTTTAAGTGCGGCGAACGATGGGGACCCGACCACACCTGCCCGACGTCGGTCCAACTCCACGTCGTCGAAGAACTTCTGGAACTCTTCGGCATCGACGCAACATCAGCACCAACGCAACCAGAAACCGCTCAAGATGAAGTAGTCATGGCAATATCCAAACCGGCCCTAACGGGGGGCGTATCGAGCAAGGCGTTCCAGTTATGCGTGTGGATCCAAGGGCGTGAGGTGCTGATGCTAGTGGACTCCGGCAGCACAACGTCCTTCATCAACGAGCGCCTGGCAGCGACCATCCAAGGAGTCCACCCTCTCCCACGCGCGTACCAGGTGCGCGTGGACGATGGGGGAGCGCTCGCCTGCTCTGCTAGTGTGCCACAGTGCCAATGGTGCACTCGGGGCCACCAGTTCATGACGAATATGAAGGTGCTGGTGCTTGGGACATATGACGCAATCTTGGGCATGGACTGGCTCGAGGAGCACAGTCCCATGACCGTGGATTGGCGCGCGAAGCTCATCGAGATCCCGTCAACCGCGTGGGCAATTCGTCTACACGGGCACGAGGCTACTTCCTCAACTTGCACCGTCATCAACGCTCTCCAACTCCAGCAACTGTGCAACACGGATGCCATCACGCATATGGCGTTGATTTACACGACGACCGGCGAGGGCAGCAACAGCACCACCTCGCCAGAGATTCAAGCTGTCCTAGAGGAATTCGCAGATGTGTTCAAAGAACTAGAAGGGTTGCCACCCCGCCGCCACTGGGACCACAAGATTCCGCTCATACCAGGAGCCCAGCCGGTGAACATCCGATCCTACTGGCACAAGCCAGAGCACAAGAAGGAGATCGATGCACAAGTGGAAGAGCTTCTCCGCAAGGGCATTATCCAGAAAAGCAGCAGCCCCTTCTGCTCTCTAGCTATCCTCGTCAAGAAGAAGGATGGGACATGGAGGCTCTGTATCGACTACAGACACCTCAACGCCATCACTTACATCGCCAAGTACCCCGTGCCTATCATCGAAGAGTTGCTGGATGAGCTGCACGGTGCAGCCTGGTTCTCCAAGCTGGATCTGCGATCGGGCTATCACCAGATTCGCTTGGCAGAAGGCGAAGAGTACAAGACCGCGTTCCAGACGCATTCAGGCCACTACGAGTTCCTGGTGGTTTCTTTTGGGTTAGCGGGTGCACCGGCCACGTTCAACGGAGCTCTGACGACCACCCTCAAACCAGTCGACCGCAAGTGCGTGCTCCTGTTCTTCGATGACATCCTCGTGTTCAGCAAGACTCTGCGAGACCACATCAATCACCTGCGACAAGTTCTGCAACTTTTGCGCCGAGACCAATGGCACGTGAAGATGTCCAAGTGCGAGTTCGGCCAGCACAGCCTATCATACCTAGGGCACGTCATCAGCGATCAAGGGGTGTCCACGGAACCAACCAAGATACAGGCAGTATCCAACTAGACGACTCCAACTGATGTCAAAGCAGTCCGCAGCTTCTTGGGGCTCGCTGGGTACTATCGAAGATTCGTCAGGAACTTTGGAATCATAGCTCGTCCACTGTTCAACCTTCTGAAGAAAGGGGAGCCGTTCGTCTGGACACCGGCCACAGATACAGCATTCCAGCTACTCAAGCAACACCTGATCGAAGCCCCAGTTCTGGCGCTGCCCAACTTCGCCAAACCATTCGTGATCGAGACTGACGCATGTGACAAAGGGATCGGGGCGATACTGCAGCAGGATGGTCACCCGATTGCTTACATGAGCAAAGCCCTGAGCCCCGATACCAAGGACTCTCGACCTACGAGAAGGAATACTTGGCAGTTATTGTGGCCGTAGACCAGTGGTGTCCCTACCTCCAACATGCCGAATTCAGCATCCTTACTGATCAGTGCAGCTTGACGCATCTGATGGAGCAGAGGCTTTCGACACCATGGCAGCAACGGGCTTTCACTAAACTGCTGGGGCTCCGATACATCATCAAGTACAAAAAGGGAGCCGAGAACACAGCAGCGGTTGCCTTGTCCAGAGCAAAAACAGCTGAAGTACTACACACCATCAGCGTGTGCCAACCAGCGTGGCTCAAAGATATTATCAACAGCTACAACACCAACCCACAGGTGCAAAAACTCCTGGAGCAACTAGTTGTTCGAGAGGATCCAAAAGGACGATTCCAACTACATAACGGACTGCTCCGCCGTGGCCGCATCTGGTTGGGGGGAACCACAGCTATGCAACAACACATCATCGCGGCTTTCCACGACAGCCCAATGGGTGGCCACTCCGGCTTCCTAGTGACCTATCGCTGCATCCGCAGGTTGTTTCCCTGGCCCAAGATGAAGGCGCATGTGCAACAGTATGTGCGGTGCTGCCAGGTTTGTCAATAGGCCAAACCAGACCGCACAACTTCACCAGGGCTATTAATGCCATTACCAATCCCCAAGGAGTCGTGGGATCTCATCACCATGGACTTCGTGGACGGATTGCCGCAATTGGGTCAACACAATTGCTTGCTTGTGGTGGTCGAACAAGAGAACTCGGTTTGCCCACTTCCTTCCCCTGGCTCACCCCTATACAGCAGCTAAAGTGGCTATCCTCTACATGCAACAACTGTACAAGCTGCACGGTTTTCCCAGGGCTATTGTATCTGATCGCGACCCAGTTTTCACCAGCCACTTTTGGCAAGAACTGTTCAAATATGCAGGTACAGAATTGCGCATGAGCACGGCGAACCACCCGCAGACTGACGGCCAAACCGAGAGGGTGAACCAATGCATCGAGACTTATCTGCGCTGCTTCGTACAAGCGTGCCCGAAGCGATGGAGTTTCTGGGTACCTCTGGCGCAGTTCTGGTACAACTTCTTGAAGGAAATATGCCCTAGAGGCAATAATAATGTTATTATTTTATTTCCTTATATCATGATAAATGTTTATTATTCATGCTAGAATTGTATTATCCGGAAACATAATACTTGTGTGAATACATAGACAAACCAAACGTCACTAGTATGCCTCTACTTGACTAGCTCATTAATCAAAGATGGTTATGTTTCCTAACCATAGACATGTGTTGTCATTTGATTAACGGGATCACATTATTAGGAGAATGATGTGATTGACATGACCCATTCCATTAGCTTAGCACCCGATCGTTTAGTATGTTGCTATTGCTTTCTTCATGACTTATACATGTTCCTATGACTATGAGATTATGCAACTCCCGTTTGCCGGAGGAACACTTTGTGTGCTACCAAACGTCACAACGTAACTGGGTGATTATAAAGGAGCTCTACAGGTGTCTCCAAAGGTACATGTTGGGTTGGCGTATTTCGAGATTAGGATTTGTCACTCCGATTGTCGGAGAGGTATCTCTGGGCCCTCTCGGTAATGCACATCACATAAGCCTTGCAAGCATTGCAACTAATGAGTTAGTTGCGAGATGATGTATTACGAAACGAGTAAAGAGACTTGCCGGTAACGAGATTGAACTAGGTATTGAGATACCGACGATCGAATCTCGGACAAGTAAAATACCGATGACAAAGGGAACAGCGTATGTTGTTATGCGGTCTGACCGATAAAGATCTTTCATAGAATATGTAGGAGCCAATATGAGCATCCAGGTTCCGCTATTGGTTATTGACCGGAGACGTGTCTCGGTCATGTCTACATTGTTCTCGAACCCGTAGGGTCCGCACGCTTAAGGTTTCGATGACAGTTATATTATGAGTTTATGAGTTTTGATGTACCGAAGTTAGTTCGGAGTCCCGGATGTGATCACGGACATAACGAGGAGTCTCAAAATGGTCGAGACATAAAGATTGATATATTGGACGGCTATATTCGGACACCGGAAGTGTTCCGGGTGATTTCGGAGAAAACCGGAGAGACGTAGGGTTACCGGAACCCTACCGGGAGAAGTAATGGGCCATATGGGCCTTAGTGGAGAGAGAGAGGGGAAGCCAGGGTGGGCCGCGCGCCTCCTCCCCCCTGGTCCGAATTGGACTAGGAGAGGGGGGCGACGCCGCCCTTTCCTTCTCCCTCCCCACTTCCTTCCCCCTCCTAGTAGGAGTCCTACTCCTACTAGGAGGAGGACTCCTCCTGGCGCCCCAATAGGGGCCGGCCGGCCTCCTCCCATTGCTCCTTTATATACGGGGGCAGGGGGCACCCCTAGACACACAAGTTGATCCACGTGATCATATTCTTACCCGTGTGCGGTGCCCCCTTCCACCATAATCCTCGATAATATTGTAGCGGTGCTTAGACGAAGCCCTGCGACGGTAGTACATCAAGATCGTCACCACGCCGTCGTGCTGACGGAACTCTTCCCCGACACTTTGCTGGATCGGAGTCCGGGGATCGTCATCGAGCTGAACGTGTGCTAAAACTCGGAGGTGTCGTAGTTTCGGTGCTTGATCGGTCGGGCCGTGAAGACGTACGACTACATCAACCGCGTTGTGCTAACGCTTCCGTTGTCGGTCCACAAGGGTACGTAGATCACACTCTCCCCTCTCGTTGCTATGCATCACCATGATCTTGCGTGTGCGTAGGAATTTTTTTTTTTGAAATTACCACGTTCCCCAACACTCGTCGCATCACTCCGCCATCGGGATGACGCCGTTCAAGGCCATGTTTGGGAGAGAACCAAGGCACTGGGGGATCACTGCATCAACATCGTCGTCGGTACCAGCGCTGCAAACCTGGCTTGAGGAATGGGCAGTTATGCAAGATCTCATCCAACAACAACTCCATCGCGCACGCCAGATCATGCAAGATCAGGCGAACAAGAAGCGCTCCTTCCGTCAGTTTCAGGTCGGTGATCAAGTCTTCCTCAAGCTGCAGCCTTACATCCAAACCTCAGTGGCCCCTCAAGCAAATCACAAGCTCAGCTACAAGTACTACGCTCCGTTCAAGATCATCGACAAGGTCAATAACGTCGCCTACAAACTGCAACTTCCCCCTCAAGCAACGGTGCACCCGGTATTCCATGTTTCGCAACTTCGGCAAGCGCTACTCCCAGGCGCAACAGCATCCACAACTCTACCATCAGAAGCAGGCGACACGGCGATTCCGATCAAGATTCTCCAAACAAGATGGCGCAAGAAGAATGAGATCATGATCGAGCAAGTCCAAGTCCAATGGTCAGCGGGCGCAGCACTCGACACCACCTGGGAAGACAAGCAAGCGCTTCAAGCTCGCTTTCCTCATGTGAAGGCTTGGGGGCAAGCCTCGTCTCAATGAGGAGGGGATGTTAACTCCCCTGACGGCTCGGCCCACACCTGCCAACGAGGCGCGGGCTCGGCCCAGCCGCGCCCGACGCAGCAACCAGCGCTACTTCGGCCCAGAATGGCACAACCGGCCCGGTCCAACTACCCCCACTACTTAAGCCACCGCTGCCTTGCTTTTCCCCTCATCCAGTGAATCACGAACCCTGACGGCTTGGCTTGTAATCGCCATTACTCTGTACTCTGAGAGATTGCTACTAGTTAAATACATCGATCCCCATCCCTGCTCCTAAAAATTCGTCCACCATAACTTGAAACAGAGAGCTCGGATTCGGCAAGGAGCTTGCTAGCCATGGCGTTCCCGGCATGCGTGTAGTGCGGGACCAGGGAGAACCCGTGCCGGTGCAAGTTCATTGGGCCCACGCTGGGGATCCTGGCGTTCGTGGTGACACGGCGTCATAGAGTGGCCGGTGGGCGCGGTGGTGTACCTGTTCCGCCACCGCAAGGGCCGCCGCATCATGGGCCACCCCTCCAGGGTCGTCTACCCGTGCGTCTCCACGGCCATCCCCATCTAATCCTATTCTCATCCTAATCTAATCCCTTCCTGTATGCTGTAACCTGGTCGGTCCGCCTGAGTTTGTGCATGATTGATGAAGAAGATTTCAATAAAATGGGTGTTGTTTTGTGTGTTTGTCTTATAATCTAAGGCGTTTGCGGTGTCTATATGCTTTGTGAGGAGTTTGCTATAAATTTGATTAGTAGGAGTAGATTGCTGGGTTAACTGACTGATCGGGCCAAATACGAGTTCGAGATACAGAGGTTCATATAGCAGAGGCCCGCGCACCAGAGGCTTTCTCGTCAATATTACTGTTCTCGTTGCTCCTCTCGAGTTCAAGATTTTCTTTTAGCAGGAGAGTTTTGTTGGCGAACGGCGGTAGTCATCCATATGGGCCTACCTTGTGCAGATGCAGCAGCCCGCAATAAGCCTTCATAATAACTAGTTTCTCTGCAGGGCCTCGTGAAAAGGAAAATAATAACGGGCGTATCTGTACCCTCTCGTTTAGGGTTTCTGGCTCTGGCGGCGATCCCATCGCCGCCTAGAGTTCTCACTGCTTCTACTTACCGCCGGCTGTTCCCCACGCCCTGGTCATCTCTTGATCGGCAGGGGGGAGTTTGGTTCGGTTGTTTGGGCGCTTTGTTTCCAGGCGAAGGAAGAATCACAGATGGCGGACCAAGCGGAGTCGGCGTCGTCGAGCGGGACAGGAAAGAACCTCGAGGAACTGCTGCAGCACCTGGATCTCCAGGATGACGAACTTGATGATGTGGTTGTAGGGGAGGAGGAGGTAAAGAAGTTCGAAGCAGATGCCAAGTGGCTGGCGATCGGGAAAGTGAACACTACCCGCATCTTCAGTTCATCAGCGATGTTTGAGTGCATGAAATCCATCTGGTCACTGGCGCATGTGCCGAAGTACAGAGAGGCGGGAGAAAATCTGTTCATCTTCCAGATGTTCTGTCTGGGGGATTGGAAGAAGGTAGTGCATGGAGGGCCATGGCTTTTTAGGGGGATGGGATGCTGATTGAGGACTACGATGGGAAGAAGGAACCAACATCCTTTGATTTTGATGGATTACACGTGTGGGCTCGGATCCATAACATACCAGAACTCTATCGCAAAGCGGAGGTTGTTGATCAACTCGCCCGCCGCATTGGAAGGGTGAAAGAAGTCCAGCTTGCTCCTCGTCTGTATTACAAAGGAGATTATGTTAGGGTTTGAGCTAGGGTACTTGTCAGCAAACCTCTTACACGGGTTACGCCTCTGAATGTTGTAGGAGAGGGAAGACTCCGCCTCCCAGTGAAGTATGAGAAGATTCCCTATTTCTGTAAAGTTTGTGGTTTCATGGGTCACAACCACGAGGAGTGCGGTGATGGTGTTTGGGAAGAGAAGGATAAGCAGTGGGGAAGCTGGATGTTGGCACAAAGAAGGGAGGTTGCACCAGAGCAGCAAGGTGGATGGGCCCCTCGAGGGGGTCGCTCGGGTGGTAGAGGAAGAGGTAGGGCAGGCCGCAATCCTACCCGCCAGCGCTCACCACCACGTAAGCGTCCGTCTCAGGATGCGGGTTTTGACTCGACTGCGGAAGAGGATGATGTGACTAGCCCTCTGAAGACTGGGCCTGAGAGGCAGGAGACGCCCATCGCTGAAACTGTCAGGAGAAACCTGAATCTTGTCTTGTCGGACAGCTCGGCTACTGCGGAGGGTATGAGGAGGAGCGAGGCAACTAATAAAGCTGACACCACTTTGGTCGTCCCACCACCACCTCTTGCTTATGTCTCACCAAGGGATGCCAAGAAAGCAAAGAAGACAGGGTCACCATTGAAGCAAGGAACTGATAAGATGGCGTTGTTGGCGGGCTCCTCCTCGGAGCACCGCCAAGCCCAATGAAAATCCTAAGTTGGAACTGTCGTGGGATAGGCGATCCTGCGACAATTCGAGAGCTCCGCGATCTGGTGGAGCTTAGTTCCCCTACTATTCTTTGCTTAGTTGAAACTCAGTTACAGAAGAGTCGTGTCGAAGGTCTTCGTTTCTCTTTAGGGTTTGATTTTAGTTTTGCTGTTGGCAGTAGTGGTCATAGTGGAGGTATTTGTATCTTCTGGAAAAATTCGGTGACGGTTGAAATAAAGAACTATTCAGAGTATCATGTTGATGCATGGGTTGCTCGAAACAGGGAGGGAACAATGGCACCTTTCTTGTTTTTACGGGGAAGCAACGAGATCTCTCTGGTACAAAACCTGAAACACGATGACAAGATTGAGAGGGGAGAGCACCCTTCCATGGATGTGTATTGGGGATTTCAATGAGATCCTACGGCCCGAGGAACAATTTGGGCCTAATGAGCGTGATAGTGCACAAATTGATGCATTCAGAGAGGCTGTGGATCTATGTGGACTTGCTGATTTGGGTTACCGAGGTTTGGACTGGACCTGGGAGAAAAAAGTATCAGGAGGCCACTTCTGCAGAGTTCGGCTGGACAGAGCCTTGGGTACAGCCGAATGGTCTGCCCTCTTTCCATTTGCTTCGGTGGAACATCTAACAGCGGCTAAATCTGACCATTGCCCTATCCTTTTGGAGAGGGATCTTGTGGATACAAGTGTGAGAGCAAAGCAAAAGTAGTTCCGATATGAATGCATGTGGGAGCGTGACCCGAGATTTAGTGATGTGGTTGCGGAGGTGTGGAACTCTAATGGCAAGGGCCAATCTGTAGTGGCACTGTCCGAGAAAGTTTCCTATGTTGCTGGCAGGCTGCACAAGTGGGGCTGAACCACTTTTGGTGCTGTCAGAACGGAACTGCGGTCACTTTGTATGAAACTTGCAGAATTGCGAGCGCTGCCAGATCGCACAGGACCGTCGCCAGAAGAAGAGCGGGTTGAAGCCCGCATGGCTGAGTTGTGCTTGCGCGAGGAAATCATGTGGCGCCAACGAGCTCGTGTTCAGTGGCTGGCGGAGGGTGACAACAAGACAAAAAAAATTCATCGGAAAGCTAGCGCTCGGAAGGCAAGGAACCGCATCAGCGAATTGCATCGAGCGGACGGTACTGTCTATACGGATGAGCAAGAGATGGCAAACATGGCAACAAGCTTCTATGGTAATCTTTATGCCTCTGAGAATACTATCGGGATTGAGGAAGTGCTTTCCCACATACCATCCAGGGTGGATGGTGCCATGAATGACATGCTCAACGCTCGATATACCAACACCGAAGTGAAAGCGGCTCTTTTTCAGATGTTCCCTACCAAGGCTCCAGGGCCCGATGGCTTTCTGGCACATTTCTTTCAGAGGCACTGGGAGTTGTGCGGTGATGAGGTAACTGATATGGTGCTACGTGTTCTAAAGGGAGAGGATTCCCCGGAGGAGATAAATCAAATGTTCATTGTTTTAATTCCCAAAATTGCAAGTCCAAAAAACTTAGGACAATTAGACCGATAAGTCTCTGCAATGTGATCTTCAAGATTGCATCTAAGGTTCTGGCTAATCAGCTCAAGCTCATTCTCCCCGAAATCATCTCTGAGGAACAATCAGCATTCGTACCGGGACGACTTATCACGGATAACTTCATCTCTGCTTATGAATGTCTCCACTACATGAAAACACGGAAGATCAAGGGTAACAGATTTTGTGCTTTGAAGCTTGATATGATGAAAGCATATGATAGAATTGAGTGGAACTATCTTGAAAGGGTGATGCTAAAACTAGGCATAAGTGCACGTTTCACTGAGATTGTTATGAGGTGTGTTACCTCAGTCTCTTTCTCGGTTGTTTTTAATGGTGCAAAGCAAGAAGAGTTCAGCCCTTCATGAGGACTCAGACAAGGTGACACAATATCTCCATATATGTTTCTGCTAGCCACCGAGGGTCTCTCATGTTTGCTCAAGTCAGCTGCTCCGACTGAGAGTATACGGGGTATCAAGGTTGCGGAGGGCGCTCCGGAGGTAAATCACTTATTATTCACTGATGATAGCCTCTTATTTTTTGATGCTACACCTGAGATGGCGATGAGGGTGAATTCTTTGTTGCAACGTTATTGTGAAGCTTCTGGCCAGCGCATCAACAAGGACAAGTCATCAATCTTTTTCAGCAAGGGCTGTGTGGATGCTCTGAAGCAACAGGTGATGCGAGTCTTACAAGTTCAGAATGAAAAATTGTCAGACAAATATCTTGGCCTTCCAGCCGATGTTGGGAGAGCTAAGGAAGGGGCTTTCAAGTACCTAAAGGACCGTATATGGAAGCAAGTGCAAGGTTGGATGGAGAAGGTTTTATCTGTTGGTGGTAACAAAGTGCTAATAAAATCAGTTGCTCAAGCGATTCCTACCTATTCCATGGCCTGCTTCAAATTGCCTCGGGGTCTTTGTCAGCATATAAATGGTTTGTTGAGGACATTTTGGTGGGGATCTAAGAAGGGAGAGAGGAAGACTTCCTGGGTGTCATGGGAAGTTATGTCGCAGCCTAAGAACATGGGCGGCATGGGCTTCCGAGATATTGAGCTCTTCAACTTGGCACTACTTGCCCGACAAGCTTGGTGGCTTCTGACCCAGCCGAACTCTCTCAGCGCCCGGATTCTGCGAGCGGTATACTATCCATCCTCTTCAATCCTTGATGCAGAAGTGGGGAGAAACCCATCACAAGTGTGGCGATCTATTGTTGAGGGGCGGGATGCACTAAAGCTCGGCCTTTTGAAACGCATCGGATCCGGGGATAGCACCAACATTTGGCAGGATAACTGGGTCCCCCGCGACTTCAAACTCAGGCCGGTGAGCCCAAAATCCCAGAATCCTCCTCAACGGTTATCTGAGCTTATAAACCTGGTCACCCACACTTGGAATCGTGCAATGCTTGATGAACATTTGTACCCGATGGACGTGGAGGCAATCCTCAACATTCCCCTTAGCAGCAAGGTTCAAGCTGACTTCTGGTCGTGGCATTACAAGAGGAGAGGGATCTTCACTGTGAGCTCAGCATACAAATTGCTGGCAGCGACGAAACAACAACATACAGATTGGCTGGAGCATAATGACGGTCACTCCAACGTCACAGCTGATAGCCGCTCATGGGCCAAACTTTGGGGCACAGCGGTTCCCTCAAAAGTACGTGTCTTTGCGTGGAGACTTGCCAAAACCTCTATACCCAGGGGGGCTGTTCGACAACACAGAAGCATGGCCGATTCCGCTGAATGCTCTATCTGTCACGCGGCGGTGGACACGTGGCGTCACGCCCTGTTTGACTGCCATATGGCTCGGTGTGTTTGGGCTCTCGCTGATGAAGAAATCACGGAAACAATCATCTCTAATCGGACGGACGATGCTAAGCTATGGATGTTTTGGTTAGTGGATACCCTTCCTACGGTGGACCTGGCGCGGGTGCTTGTCACTATGTGGGCAATCTGGTGGGCGAGACGCCGAGCTATCCATGATGAGCAGTTCCATAGCCCCCTCAGTACCCATGTCTTCATCACCAAATTCATGGTGGAGCTTCATCAAATACCAGAGAGGGGGCGCGCACGAAGGACCTGCATGCGATATCAAAGGACCTGCATGCAATATCCAGGGGCATGCATGCAATGCCCAGGGACCCGCGTGTAACTCCGGGCCCAGGACAGCCGACGCGGTCTGCATGGCTACCGCCAGAACTGCACGATACCAAGATCAATGCTGACGGCGGCTGTAACATCCCGAGTTTCGGGATGTTTTAAGAAAAAGTTTACCAAAAATCAGCGCGAGAAAATTTCATTTGTTTTATTTGTTAACAAAGCTTAAACTGGACTTTTATAATTTGGAGGGTTTAATTTGAACTAATACCAACTTAAATTTAAATTGATTTTGTTCTTCTCTTTTAGTTGGGTTTTGTTTTTCTCCCTTCAGCATATTAAATTATGCACATTTGTATTTTGTAACTTTTGTTGAATTTGTTAGCTTCTATTCCTTTTCTAGATTTTCCTAAGAAGGAAAATATATTTAATTTCTTTTCCCAAACTCTGGGCAATATTCGATGCCCAATCTACCTTCTCTATTTTCCCTTGTGTTTCTTATTCCTCTCACCCGAATGGACCCAACCCATCTCTTTTCTTTCTTTCTTCATCTCTCTTGGACCGTAGCCCAACAACCCCCTCTCTCTGTTTTTTTTCCTTCTTCCCTCCTTCCTCATGGGTCTGGCCGATCTGGCTCATCTCACCCAGCAGAGCGACCTCTCTTCTCCTCCCTCTCTGTACGCTCACAATCCTACAGAAAGGAAACGTCAACAGTCATGATTCCTCCTCTCCTTTTATTTCCCATAAACCCATCGGTTTCCAAAACTAAAAGGCCTTATCGTGCGCCTCCACCTCTTCTTCCACCTCGAATCCTCAATCACTTCATCTCCTTCTTTCACCCACGCTTACACGCGCACCCATTACAGAGAAGAGAAAACCTACAGCCACTATGCACCCCTCCTCTAACTTCCTTAATACTTCACGGTTTCCAAATCCGTGAGTACATGGACGAGCGCCCCGATCCCCTCTCTCATTCCTCTCAGCCCTCCTGCCTTCTCCCATCTTTGTTTTGCCAAGAACCCTCCTCAAATTGCTGCTGATCCATGGACACGAGAGCTTGTTCCCGGCGACTCACCACACCTCCATCCAAATCCTTGCGCTCGAAGGTCCTGCTCCATGTCGTGGTTCCATTCAGAGAAGAAGGAACGCGTTCCGTCGACCACACGCGAAGAATTTCACATGTGCGTGTACACTGTTCTTCAACTTCACCGCACCGTTCCATCCAACTCGGTGAGCCTCTGCCTAATTCCTTTTATACGCATACTATTTCATACCTGTAGTACGCTGTAGACATCTCTTTACATCCTATGATGGTAGTTGGCCGTGCCAATTTCGTCATGTCCATGAACCAGAAGCCATCTGATGGTATTCATATTTTTCTTTAATTTTCATTCGTCATATGACTTCGTACCCCATAGATGAAATATCCCCTAGGTCCTTCGTAACCCCGTGGAGGAGTTAGATTACTTATTTGGTCAATTGGATGTGGTGTAGATTTTATTGTTTGTTGATCGGTGATATTTTTGTTTGTTTGTTAAAATACGTTCTTTATCGTATGCTCATGACATGCTTAGGAGTCACTCCTAATTATTCCATAATTCTAGGAGTTAGATGTGATTGACTAGATTTATTGTAAGGATTTATTTTATTATTTCTTATAGTTTTGTATGGTGTCTCATGTTGTTGTTTTCTTTTTAGATAATGTACTTCTCTTTTGTGCACGTGTACAAAATTTGGTGAATGATCACCAAGCTTATAATTTCATAGATTTATTCTAAGCTTTGCTTTCTTTATCGAGTCATGGAATATTTCACGTTTTAATTAGTTCCTTTTGTTTAGCATGAATATATCTTAGATATGTTTTATATATTTGTTCTCACCCATGTTACGTGTGTATTTTACTGATTTGAAATCATGCCATATTGTAACACCCCGGATGTAACTTACCCAATATGTAATCCAACTCTTGCCATTTCCGGCCTTAAGTTATTTTATTTTCTCGGGTTCGGGTTTTGTCTCCGTGTGTTGTTATCGTTGTCATGCATCTCATATCATGTCATCATGTGCATTGCATTGGCATACGCGTTCATCTCATGCATTCGAGCATTTTCCCCGTTGTCCGTTTTGCATTCCGACGCTCCGTTCTCCTCCGGTGGTATTTTCTACCTTTCTTTCGTGTGTGGGGATTAAACATTTCTGGATTGGACCGAGACTTGCCAAGCGGACTTGGTTTACTACCGGTAGACCGCCTGTCAAGTTTCGTACCATTTGGACTTCGTTTGATGCTCCAACGGTTAACCGAGGGACCGAAAAGGCCTCGTGTGTGTTGCAGCCCAACACCCCTCCAAGTTGGCCCAAAACCCACCAAAACCCTCTCCATCATCTAGAGCATTCGATCACGATCGCGTGGCCGAAAACCGCACCTCATTTGGACTCTCCTAGCTCCCTCTATGCCTATAAATAGACCCCTCCTCTAAATTCGCGGATGAACCCTAGCCCTCTTCCACCTCCGGCCGCCGGACGTGTCCAGCCGCCGCCCGCGCCCTATCCGCCGCTGCCACTTGTCCTTCCCGCTCCTCCCAGCCGCGCGGCCCGCCAGGCCCATCGCGGTCCCCCGCGAGCCCGTCCCACCGCCGCCACCGCACGGGCGCCACCACCCGCGGTCGCCCGACCGCACCGCCGCCGCGCTGGCCTCCCGCTCCGCCGCCGCCGCGCCATCAACTCCGGCGGATCCGGGCCGCCGCGTCCGCGCCCGCCGCCGCCGTCCGCCGCTTCGGATCCGGTCACCTCGCCGGCGAGCGTCCTCCTCCACGCCAAGTTCATCTCCGGCCAGCTCGGCTTCCTCTCCGGCGAACAACTCCGGCGACCTTGGGAGGCGTGCAGATCTCAGATCCAAATCGCCTCGGTTGACTTTTTCTCCCGAAACCCTAGTTCATATGCCCATGTTCATCGTGCTATAACTTCGCATCCGTAGCTCCGTTTTTGGCATATAGCATATCAAAATGTTCGTCTCGGAGAGTACATCATTTCTTTCCATTGCATCATTTTCATTTGAGTTCATCTTGATGCCCGAAATGCTGTTAGAAGAGGGCTACTTGAGATAATTGTCAGATCTGCTGCTCCATTTAGATATTTGTCATTTTTGCCATGATTATTGTGTGCATGATATGCCCATGAGTTCTACATATGTTTTGTTAAGGGTTTTGCCATCTTTCCAGAGGTGCAACCCATGTATTTTTGTGATGTGTGTGGTGACTAGCACAAACTTGCAAAGTGAGGCACTTGGTAATGCTGTTTTCAGGGATTTAGCATTTCCACTAAGTCCTTGACCTGTTTATCTCATATTGCCATATGTTCATGTCGTTTCCTAGTGATCCGTGCCTCTTTTGAGGATGATCAGTAAGGATGTTTTATTAATCTTGTAGTGCTCTATCCATCCATGTCTTTGTTTGCAATTATGGAGCACTCTAGCTTGAGTCAATCGAGCTCTACTTTTGCTACTTCGTGAATCTGGGCAGATTGTCTACTTGTTAGCAATTTTGCCGATGATGTTGTAGTCGATCCGTGCATACTATGTTATTGTTCTTGCCTTGTCTAGCTTGCATTTTGTGTATTCTTGATGGATGTATGCTTAGCTTATCATGACTTGCTCCGTAGTGAGTGCATCGAGCTCGTAAACATGCCTACTTGAAATCTGTTTTCAGCATGTGCCAGTTTTCACTAAGTCTGAAAACTGATTATGCTTTTGCTATGTTCACATGCTTACAAATGTGTTTTCTGATCCCTTTTGGCTCAAGGTCACTAAGGGACTTTTGTTAAGCGTTTTGAGTAGCTCCATGCCATGTTTTACTTTTCCATGTTCAGGTCCTGTAGCATGTAGTTTTTTTGCTCCAAAGAGTGCTATCTGATCTGAGATTCCAGACAAGTGTTAATTTCACTAAGTCTGAAATCTGTTTACCATATGCATTTTTGCCATGCTTGTTTGAACCTGTTAATGGATGAATTGGCCGTAGCTCAGTGCTAGACTTTTGTTAAGCATCTTGAATGCATCCCTGCCATGTATTTTGTTGTCATGTTTGAGTGCTGTAGCATGTTCATCTCATTGCATTTAGATGGCTACTTGCTGTAAATCGCAGACCGGTGTCATATTTGAATCGCTTGCCATTTCCAAACCGTAACTCCGATTCCGGTGTTCTTTATATCGTTTTCAAGCGATTTCATCTCATCTTTCCAGTGTCACACTTGTATTTCCAAGTTGAGGCCAGGTTCATGCATTCCTTGCCAAATCTTGCATATGCATCACATATTGCATCCCGCATAGCATACCATGTTTGCATCATATTGTTTGAGCTTTGCACGTAGTTGATTGTGTCCTTGTTGCTTGTTTGTCTTGTTTGGGCAGAGCCGGGAAACGAGTTCACTAATGAGGAGCCCGTTGAGTTTGCTTTCGAGGATCCAGGCAACTCTGACAACTTTGCAGGCAAGATGGTCATACCCTCGAAATCACTACTATCTTTGCTTTGCTAGATGCTCGCTCTTTTGCTATGCCAATGCTACGATGCCTACCACTTGCTTTCAAGCCTCCCATATTGCCATGTCAAACCTCTAACCCACCATGTCCTAGCAAACCTTTGATTGGCTATGTTACCGCTTTGCTCAGCCCCTCTTATAGCATTGCTAGTTGCAGGTGAAGATTGGAGACCGTTCTTTGTTGGAACATTATTTAATTGTTGGGATATCATTATATTGCCATGTTATCTTAATGCATCTATATACTTGGTAAAGGGTGGAAGGCTCGGCCTCCCGCCTAGTGTTTTGTTCCACTCTTGCCACCCTAGTTTCCGTCATATCGGTGTTATGTTCCCGGATTTTGCGTTCCTTACACGGTTGGGTTATAATGGGAACCCCTTGATAGTTCGCCTTGATTAAAGCTTTTCCAGCAATGCCCAACCTTGGTTTTACCATTTTTCCACCTAGCCTCTTTTCCCTTGGGTTTCCGGAGCCCGAGGGTCATCTTATTTAAACCCCCCTGGGCCAGTGGTCCTCTGAGTGTTGGTCCGACTGAGCTGCCTGCGGGGACACCTCGGGGAAACTTGAGGGTTGGTTTTACTCGTAGCTAGTCTCATCTGAGTGTGCCCTGAGAACAAGATATGTGCAGCTCCTATCGGGATTTGTCGGCACATTCGGGCGGTGTTGCTGGTCTTGTTTTAACGTGTCAAAGTGTCTTGAAGAACCGAGATACCGAGTCTGATCGGAACGTCTCGGGAAAAGGCCTATTCCTTCGTTGACCGTGAGAGCTTGTCATGGGCTAAGTTGGGACTCCCCTGCAGGGATTTGTACTTTAGAAAGCCGTGCCCGCGGTTATGGGCAGATGGGAATTTGTTAATGTCTGGTTGTAGATAACTTGAACCTTAACTTAATTAAAATGAATCAACAGTGTGAGTTACCGTGATGGTCTCTTCTCGTCGGAGTCCGGGAAGTGAACACGGAGTTGGAGTAATGCTTGTGCAGGTTGCTCTCTAATTTCTCGCTCGCGCTTTGCCTCCTCTTCCCGCTCTATTTTGCGAACAGGATAGCCACCATATATGCTAGTCGCTTGCTGTAGCTCCACTTATATTTACCTTTCCTAACCTATTAAGCTTAAATAGTCTTGATCGCGAGGGTGCGAGATTGCTGAGTCCCCGTGGCTCACAGATTACTATTACACTAGATGCAGGGCCTGATGATTCCGCTCCAGGCGACGCGCTTGAGCTCAAGTGGGAGTTCGACAAGGACTCTCAACGATACTATGTTTCTTTTCCTGATGATCAGTAGTGGTGCCCAGTTGGGGGTGAACGGGACCGTGTCGCATGTCGGGTTGTCTTTTATTTTGGCGTCGTAGTCGGGCCATGAGTGTTTGAATGTTGTAATGCTATTTATAAACTTGATTGACGTGGCGAGTGTAAGCCAACTATGTTATCTCCCCTTTTATTATCTATATTACATGGGATGTTGTGAAGATTGCCGGACTTGCGACATATGCCTTCAATGCGATTATATCTCTAAGTCGTGACTCGACACGTGGGAGCTATAGTCGCATCGAGGGTGTTACAAGTTGGTAATCAGAGCCTTCCCCGACCTTAGGAGCCCCCACTGATTGATCGTTTTGACTCTTCTCTTCTCAAATTTCACTAAAAAAAATTTAGGATCACGCGGGTATCTTGAAATTGTTCCGATGGTTTTGTGAGGAGAACATTGTCTTGGTGCCTCCTGTTAGGGGTTTTGTGGAAGTGTCCCGGGGAGTTGAGCTCTGAGGTGTTGTCGTCATAATTTTATTGTTGCAATTCTGGAATACCTGAGTTTAGTACGCCGACATCGAAAATCTCTTTTATGCAGTTCGTTGGTGAGATAACCTCGACACCACCCAGTATTGGGGCGGGAGTTCGGGAGTATCGCCATAACTTGTATAACGGATGCTTTTCGAAGGTTGAGGTAGATGGTTTCCGAAGTTTTCTCGGTTATGTGTTGAAGGATGGATACAGCTGGATGTAGGATTTGCTAGATTTGCGTGAGATATTATGCTTCCCCTGTATCCCCAACACCTAATTGCATAACCGGAAAGGTTCGGGAGTTTCATAGGTGGGAATTCTTGTAGCTCTAGTTCTTTCTTCCACGGATATTTGGTTTGAGATTGGGATTTCTTACCGAGTATTCGTTCTTGATCCGTACCTTATTGATTTATTTCTCTACCTAAATTCTAAGTGGCTTCTCAATTTATGGATATGTGACCATTTCAAGAGGAATGCATTCGTTCATTTTGTTCGGATGTGAAGACTTTATGTTGCTATTTTCATTCCGTTGGATTCAGCTTCATTTTATCTGTCTATGTGCTAACGGTGGTCAACCTCTTCAGGATGGCTCCCGCGAAGAGCACCAATCAAAATCAGAATCAAGATCCGCCACCACCTCCACCTCCTCCGGAGGCATGGCAAGCTGTGATGGCCGCAACCAATGCAAACACACAGTTGATCATGCAAATTCTTCAAGAGCGCAATCAAGCGAATCAAGGCAACCAAGGGAACCAAGGAAACAATCAGGATCACTTTGCTACACTCAACCAGTTCCTTGCTAACGGGCCAAAGACTTTCAGCAATTGTGTTGAGGCAACTGATGCTGACGATTGGCTCGTGGATCTGTGCAAGCATTTCGAGTGCAGTAACGTCAGGCCTGAGGACTTTGTCAAGTTCGCTTCCTTCCAACTCAAAGACCAAGCTGCAGAATGGTTCCAGCAGTACAAGGATTCCAGAGGTGGACGTGTGATTACCTGGGATGAATTCCATCAAGATTTCAGAGCTCACCATATCCCTCAGAGCGTGGTTGAAAGCAAGCATGAGGAATTCCGCAACCTGAAGCAAGGCTCTTTGTCTGTCTATGACTACAACAAGTTGTTCCAGAAGCTCGCCCGCTTTGCCAAGCAGGACGTCCCTGATGAGAAGAGCATGATATACCAGTTCAGGGGTGGTCTCAGAGAAGAAATCCAGCTAGCTCTTGTTCTCTTTGAGCCCTTGAGGTACAATGAGTTCTACAACATGGCATTGAAGCAAGAGGCCGCTCAACTGAGGTGTGATGCTTCCAAGAAGCGAGTCAGAGACACTACGCTTTCTTCCTCTACTCAAGTGGCCAAGCAGCAGAAGTATTGGCTTCCTCCTCCTCCGTTCCGTCAGTCGTTTCAGCAGAAGAGCAAAGGTGGCAGTGGATCTTCCCACCCACCCAACCCTGGCTTTCAGAACAAGACTTCGTCTCAAGCTCCAAGATCAAGTGCTCCGTACCACCGTCCGCTTTCAGAGGTCACGTGCAACAAGTGCCAACAGAAGGGTCACTATGCTAACAAGTGTTTCAACCAGAGGCGTCTTCCTCCTCCTCCTCCTGTCAGATCGGCAAGTACAGCTGTGGTCAAGCATAACCCCAAGCACGCCAAGGTCAATATGGTGAGTGCAGCTCAGGCAGAGGACTCATCAGATGTCATCATGGGTAACCTTCCTGTTAATGATATTCCAGCTAAAGTTCTTTTTGACTCTGGTGCACCGCATTCCTTCATGTCATTCCCATTTGCATCGGAGAACAATTTTAGTACTAAGGATTTACCTAGAGCTATGCAAGTCGTCTCTCCGGCTAAGCGTCTGAGTTCTAGTATGATGGTTCCGGATATTTCTATCATGATGGATGATTTCAAGTTTCTGGCTTCTCCAATGGTTCTTGGTAACTCGGATATTGATCTTATTCTCGGGATGGATTGGCTTTCTAAGCACAAGGCTCAGCTTGATTGTGCAGCCAGGCAGATTCAATTGACTCATTCGTCTGAGGATGTAATTGTCTTTACCGCTCGGATAATACCATCCGTCTGTTTTCTCTCAATGAGAAGGGTGAACTGGATGCTATCTCGCAAATTCCAGTCATTTGCGAATATCAAGACGTCTTTCCAGAAGAGCTTCCAGGAATGCCTCTGCACCGGCTAGTTGAATTCGTCATTGATCTTGAGCCTGGTACGGAACCAGTGTGCAAACGTCCTTACAAGCTCGGACCTGAAGAGTTGAAGGAGCTGAAGAAGCAACTCGATATTCAAGAAAGAATGGGTCTCATCCGACCTAGTTCTTCTCCGTGGGGTTGTGGTGTTCTTTTTGTGAAGAAGAAGAAGAAGGATGGAACGGACCGACTTTGTGTTGATTACCGTCCATTGAACAAGAAGACCATCAAGAAAAAATACCCACTTCCCAACATAAACGAGCTGTTCGAACAACTCAAAGGTGCCCAAGTATTCTCCAAGCTTGATCTCCGTATGGGTTATCATCAGATTCGAATCCGTGAGCAAGATATTCCCAAGACGGCTTTCAGGACAAGCTATGGTTCATATGAATACACTGCCATGTCTTTGGCCTCGTCAATGCTACTCCGACTTTCTCTCGCATGATGAACTTCATCTTCAACGCCTACACCAATGACTTCGTTTTGGTCTATCTAGACGACATTCTGGTTTTCTCCAAGAACAAGGAAGATCATGCCAAGCACTTGCGTTTGGTACTCGATAAGCTGAGGGAACACCAATTCTACGCCAAGTTCTCCAAGTGCGAATTTTGGCTCGATGAGGTTCTTGTTGGGTAACGTAATAATTTCAAAAAATTTCCTACGCACACGCAAGATCATGGTGATGCATAGCAACAAGAGGGGAGAGTGTTGTCTACGTACCCTCGTAGACCGAAGCGGAAGCGTTGACGCAACGTAGAGGAAGTAGTCGTACGTCTTCTCGATCCAACCGATCCAAACACCGTTACTCCGGCACCTCCGAGTTCTTGGCACACGTTCAGCTCGATGACGCTCCCCGGGCTCCGATCCAGCAAAGCTTCGGGGAGGAGTTCCGTCAGCACGACGGCGTGGTGACGATCTTGATGTTCAACCGTCACAGGGCTTCGCCTAAGCATCGCTACAATATGACCGAGGTGTAATATCATGGAGGGGGGCACCGCACACGGCTAAGGAACGATCACGAAGATCAACTTGTGTGTCTATGGGGTGCCCCCTGCCCCCGTATATAAAGGAGTGGAGGAGGGGAGGGCCGGCCCTCTCTATGGCGCGCCCTAGGGGAGTCCTACTCCCACCGGGAGTAGGATTCCCCCTTTCCTAGTCCAACTAGGAGTCCTTCCATGTAGTAGGAGTAGGAGACAAGGAAGTGGAAGAGGGAAGAGAAGGAAGGAGGGGGCGCAGCCCCTCCCCCTAGTCCAATTCGGACTAGGCCTTGGGGGGCGCGCGCCCTGCCTCTCCCTCTCCCCTAAAGCCCAATAAGGCCCATATACTTCTTCTCCCGTATTCCCGTAACTCCCCGGTACTCTGAAAAATACCCAAACCACTCGGAATCTTTCCGATGTCCGAATATAGTCGTCCAATATATCGATCTTTACGTCTCGACCATTTCGAGACTCCTCGTCATGTCCCCGATCTCATCCGGGACTCCGAACTCCTTCGGTACATCAAAACTCATAAACTCATAATATAACTGTCATCGAAACCTTAAGCGTGCGGACCCTACGGGTTTGAGAACAATGTAGACATGACCGAGACACGTCTCCGGTCAATAACCAATAGCGGAACCTGGATGCTCATATTGGCTCCTACATATTCTACGAAGATCTTTATCGGTCAGACCGCATAACAAAACATACGTTGTTCCCTTTGTCATCGGTATGTTACTTGCCCGAGATTCGATCGTCGGTATCTCAATACCTAGTTCAATCTCGTTACCGGAAAGTCTCTTTACTCGTTCCGTAATACATCATCTCGCAACTAACTCATTAGTTGCAATGCTTGCAAGGCTTAGGTGATGTGCATTACCGAGAGGGCCCAGAGATACCTCTCCGACAATCGGAGTGACAAATCATAATCTCGAAATACGCCAACCCAACATGTACCTTTGGAGACACCTGTAGAGCACCTTTATAATCACCCAGTTACGTTGTGACGTTTGGTAGCACACAAAGTGTTCCTCCGGCAAACGGGGGTTGCATAATCTCAAAGTCATAGGAACATGTATAAGTCATGAAGAAAGCAATAGCAACATACTAAATGATCGGGTGCTAAGCTAATGGAATGGGTCATGTCAATCAGATCATTCACCTAATGATGTGATCCCGTTAATCAAATAACAACTCTTTGTCCATGGTTAGGAAACATAACCATCTTTGATTAACGAGCTAGTCAAGTAGAGGCATACTAGTGACACTCTGTTTGTCTATGTATTCATACATGTATTATGTTTCCTGTTAATACAATTCTAGTATGAATAATAAACATTTATCATGATATAAGGAAATAAATAATAACTTTATTATTGCCTCTAGGGCATATTTCCCTTCAGTCTCCCACTTGCACTAGAGTCAATAATCTAGATTACACTGTAATGATCCTAACACCCATGGAGTCTTGGTGCTGATCATGTTTTGCTCGTGGAAGAGGCTTAGTCAACGGGTCTGCAACATTCAGATCCGTATGTATCTTGCAAATCTCTATGTCTCCCACCTGGACTAGATCCCGGATGGAATTGAAGCGTCTCTTGATGTGTTTGGTTCTTTTGTGAAATCTGGATTCCTTTGCCAAGGCAATTGCACCAGTATTGTCACAAAAGATTTTCATTGGACCCGATGCACTAGGTATGACACCTAGATCGGATATGAACTCCTTCATCCAGACTCCTTCGTTCGTGCTTCCGAAGCAGCTATGTACTCCGCTTCACATGTAGATCCCGCTACGACGCTTTGTTTAGAACTGCACCAACTGACAGCTCCACCGTTTAATGTAAACACGTATCCGGTTTGCGATTTAGAATCGTCCGGATCAGTGTCAAAGCTTGCATCAACGTAACCTTTACGGTGAGCTCTTTGTCACCTCCATATACGAGAAACATATCCTTAGTCCTTTTCAGGTATTTCAGGATGTTCTTGACCGCTGTCCAGTGATCCACTCCTGGATTACTTTGGTACCTCCCTGCTAAACTTATAGCAAGGCACACATCAGGTCTGGTACACAGCATTGCATACATGATAGAGCCTATGGCTGAAGCATAGGGAACATCTTTCATTTTCTCTCTATCTTCTGCAGTGGTCGGGCATTGAGTCTGACTCAACTTCACACCTTGTAACACAGGCAAGAACCCTTTCTTTGCTTGATCCATTTTGAACTTCTTCAAAATCTTGTCAAGGTATGTGCTTTGTGAAAGTCCAATTAAGCATCTTGATCTATCTCTATAGATCTTTATGCCTAATATGTAAGCAGCTTCACCGAGGTCTTTCATTGAAAAACTCTTATTCAAGTATCCCTTTATGCTATCCAGAAATTCTATATCATTTCCAATCAGTAATATGTCATCCACATATAATATCAGAAATGCTACAGATGCTCCCACTCACTTTCTTGTAAATACAGGCTTCACCGCAAGTCTGTATAAAACCAAATGCTTTGATCACACTATCAAAACGTTTATTCCAACTCCGAGAGGCTTGCACCAGTCCATAAATGGATCGCTGGAGCTTGCACACTTTGTTAGCTCCCTTTGGATCGACAAAACCTTCCGGTTGCATCATATACAACTCTTCTTCCAGAAATCCATTCAGGAATGCAGTTTTGACATCCATCTGCCAAATTTCATAATCATTAAATGCGGCAATTGCTAACATGATTCGGACAGACTTAAGCATCGCTACGGGTGAGAAGGTCTCATCGTAGTCAACCCCTTGAACTTGTCGAAAACCTTTTGCGACAAGTCGAGCTTTGTAGACAGTAACATTACCATCAGCGTCAGTCTTCTTCTTGAAGATCCATTTATTCTCAATCGCTTGCCGATCATCGGGCAAGTCAACCAAAGTCCATACTTTGTTCTCATACATGGATCCCATCTCAGATTTCATGGCTTCAAACCACTTCGCGGAATCTGGGCTCACCATCGCTTCTTCATAGTTCGTAGGTTCATCATGATCTAGCAGCATGACTTCCAGAACAGGATTACCGTACCACTCTGGTGCGGATCTTGCTCTGGTCGATCTACGAGGTTCAGTAGTATCTTGACCTGAAGTTTCATGATCAACATCATTAGCTTCCTCACTAATTGGTATAGATGTCGCAGAAACAGTTTTCTGTGATGTACTATTTTCCAATAAGGGAGCAGGTACAGTTACCTCGTCAAGTTCTACTTTCCTCCCACTCACTTCTTTCGAGAGAAACTCCTTCTCTAGAAAGGATCCATTCTTAGCAACGAATGTCTTGCCTTCGGATCTGTGATAGAAGGTGTACCCTACAGTCTCCTTTGGGCATCCTATGAAGACACATTTCTCCGATTTGGGTTCGAGCTTATCAGGTTGAAGCTTTTTCACATAAGCATCGCAGCCCCAAACTTTAAGAAACGACAACTTTGGTTTCTTGCCAAACCATAGTTCATAAGGCGTCGTCTCAACGGATTTTGATGGTGCCCTATTTAATGTGAATGCGGCCGTCTCTAAAGCATAACCCCAAAACGATAGCGGTAAATCGGTAAGAGACATCATAGATCGCACCATATCTAGTAAAGTATGATTACGACGTTCGGACACACCATTACGTTGTGGTGTTCCAGGTGGCGTGAGTTGCGAAACTATTCCACAATTTTTCAAATGTACACCAAACTCGTAACTCAAATATTCTCCTCCACGATCAGATCGTAGAAACTTTATTTTCTTGTTACGATGATTTTCCACTTCACTCTGAAATTCTTTGAACTTTTCAAATGTTTCAGACTTATGTTTCATTAAGTAGATATACCCATATCTGCTTAAGTCATCTGTGAAGGTGAGAAAATAACGATATCTGCCACGAGCCTCAATATTCATCGGACCACATACATCGGTATGTATGATTTCCAACAAGTCTGTTGCTCTCTCCATAGTACCGGAGAACGGTGTTTTAGTCATCTTGCCCAAGAGGCACGGTTCGCAAGTACCAAGTGATTCATAATCAAGTGGTTCCAAAAGTCCATCAGTATGGAGTTTCTTCATGTGCTTTACACCGATATGACCTAAACGACAGTGCCACAAATAAGTTGCACTTTCATTATCAACTCTGTATCTTTTGGCTTTGACATTATGAATATGCGTATCACTACTATCGAGATTCATCAAAAATAGACCACTCTTCAAAGGTGCATGACCATAAAAGATATTACTCATATAAATAGAACAACCATTATTCTCTGATTTAAATGAATAACCGTCTCGCATTAAACAAGATCCAGATATAATGTTCATGCTCAACGCTGGCACCAAATAACAATTATTTAGGTCTAATATTAATCCCGAAGGTAGATGTAGAGGTAGCGTGCCGACCGCGAGCACATCGACTTTGGAACCGTTTCCCACGCGCATCGTCACCTCATCCTTTGCCAGTGCCCGCTTATTCCGTAGTCCCTGTTTCGAGTTGCAAATATTAGCAACAGAACCAGTATCAAATACCCAGGTGCTACTGCGAGCTCTAGTAAGGTACACATCAATAACATGTATATCACATATACCTTTGTTCACCTTGCCATCCTTCTTATCCGCCAAATACTTGGGGCAGTTCCGCTTCCAGTGACCAGTCTGCTTGCAGTAGAAGCACTCAGTTTCAGGCTTAGGTCCAGACTTGGGTTTCTTCTCCTGAGCAGCAACTTGTTTGCCGTTCTTCTTAAAGTTCCCCTTCTTCTTCCCTTTGCCCTTTTTCTTGGAACTAGTTGTCTTGTTAACCATCAACACTTGATGCTCCTTCTTGATTTCTACCTACGCAACTTTCAGCATCGCGAAGAGCTCGGGAATAGTCTTGCTCATCCCTTGCATATTATAGTTCATCACGAAGCTCTTGTAGCTTGGTGTCGGTGATTGGAGAATTCTGTCAATGACGCAATCATCTGGAAGATTAACTCCCAATTGAATCAAGTGATTATTATACCCAGACATCTTGAGTATATGCTCACTGACAGAACTGTTTTCCTCCATCTTGCAGCTATAGAACTTATTGGAGACTTCATATCTCTCAATTCGGGCATTTGCTTGAAATATTAACTTCAACTCCTGGAACATCTCATATGCCCCATGACGTTCAAAACGTCGTTGAAGTCCCGATTCTAAGCCGTAAAGCATGGCACACTAAACTATCGAGTAGTCATCAGCTTTGCTCTGCCAGACGTTCATAACATCTGGTGTTGCTCCAGCAGCAGGCCTGGCACCCAGCGGTGCTTCCAGGACATAATTCTTCTGTGCAGCAATGAGGATAATCCTCAAGTTACGGACCCAGTCCGTGTAATTGCTACCATCATCTTTCAACTTTGCTTTCTCAAGGAACGCATTAAAATTCAACGGAACAACAACACGAGCCATCTATCTACAATCAACATAACAAGCAAGATACTATCAGGTACTAAGTTCATGATAAGTTTAAGTTCAATTAATCAAATTATTTAAGAACTCCCACTTAGATAGACATCCCTCTAATCCTCTAAGTGATCACGTGATCCAAATCAACTAAACCATAACCGATCATCACGTGAGATGGAGTAGTTTTCAATGGTGAACATCGTTATGTTGATCATATCTACTATATGATTCACGCTCGACCTTTCGGTCTCCGTGTTCCGAGGCCATATCTGCATATGCTAGGCTCGTCAAGTTTAACCTGAGTATTCTGCGTGTGCAAAACTGGCTTGCACCCGTTGTAGATGGACGTAGAGCTTATCACACCCGATCATCACGTGGTGTCTGGGCACGACGAACTTTGGCAACGGTGCATACTCAGGGAGAACACTTCTTGATAATTTAGTGAGAGATCATCTTATAATGCTACCGTCAAACAAAGCAAGATAAGATGCATAAAAAGATAAACATCACATGCAATCAATATAAGTGATATGATATGGCCATCATCATCTTGTGCTTGTGATCTCCATCTCCGAAGCACCGTCATGATCACCATCGTCACCGGCGCGACACCTTGATCTCCATCGTAGCATCGTTGTCGTCTCGCCAATCTTATGCTTCCACGACTATCGCTACCGCTTAGTGATAAAGTAAAGCATTACATCGCGATTGCATTGCATACAATAAAGCGACAACCATATGGCTCCTGCCAGTTGCCGATAACTCGGTTACAAAACATGATCATCTCATACAATAAAATTCAGCATCATGCCTTGACCATATCACATCACAACATGCCCTGCAAAAACAAGTTAGACGTCCTCTACTTTGTTGTTGCAAGTTTTACGTGGCTGCTACGGGCTTAAGCAAGAACCAATCTCACCTACGCATCAAAACCACAACGATAGTTTGTCAAATAGACTCCGTTTTAACCTTCACAAGGACCGGGCGTAGCCACACTTGGTTCAACTAAAGTTGGAGAGACAGTCGCCCGCAAGCCACCTGTGTGCAAAGCACGTCGGGGGAACCGGTCTCGCGTAAGCGTACGCGTAAGGTTGGTCCGGGTCGTCTCGTCCAACAATACCGCCGAACCAAAGTATGACATGCTGGTAGGCAGTATGACTTATATCGCCCACAACTCACTTGTGTTCTACTCGTGCATATAACATCAAACCATAAAACCTAGGCTCTGATACCACTGTTGGGGAACGTAGTAATTTCAAAATTTTCCTACGCACACGCAAGATCATGGTGATGCATAGCAACGAGAGGGGAGAGTGTTGTCTACGTACCCACGCAGACCGACTGCGGAAGCGATCACACAACGTAGAGGAAGTAGTCGTACGTCTTCCCGATCTGACCGATCCAAGCACCGTTACTCCGGCACCTCCGAGTTCTTAGCACACGTACAGCTCGATGACGATCCCCGGGCTCTGATCCAGCAAAGCGTCGGGGAAGAGTTCCGTCAGCACGACGGCGTGGTGACGATCTTGATGTACTACCGTCGCAGGGCTTCGCCTAAGCACCGCAACAATATGATCGAGGTGGAATATGGTGGCAGGGGGCACCGCACACGGCTAAGGAACGATCTCAAGGATCAACTTGTGTGTCTAGGGGTGTCCCCTGCCTCAGTATATAAAGGAGCAAGGGGGGAGGGGTCGGCCAGCCTTGGGGCGCCCCAGGAGGAGTCCTACTCCTACCGGGAGTAGGACTCCCCCCTCCCCCAATCCTAGTTGGAATAGGAGACAAGGAAGGGGAAGAGAGAGAGAGGAGGGGGCCGGCCACCTCTCCTAGTCCTAATAGGACTAGGGCAGGGGGGAGGCGCAGCCCACCTGGGCTGCCCTTTCACCTTTCCACTAAAGCCCACTAAGGCCCATATGGTTCTTCTGGGGGATTCCGCTAACCTCCCGGTACTCCGGTAAAATCCCGATTTCACCCGGAACACTTCCGATATCCAAACATAGGCTTCCAATATATCAATCTTTATGTCTCGACCATTTCGAGACTCCTCGTCATGTCCGTGATCACATCCGGGACTCCGAACAACCTTCGGTACATCAAAATGCATAAACTCATAATAACTGTCATCGTAACGTTAAGCGTGCGGACCCTACGGTTCGAGAACAATGTAGACATGACTGAGACACATCTCCGGACAATAAACAATAGCGGGACCTGGATGCCCATATTGGCTCCTACATATTCTACGAAGATCTTTATCGGTCAGACCGCATAACAACATACGTTGTTCCCTTTGTCATCGGTATGTTACTTGCCCGAGATTCGATCGTCGGTATCCAATACCTAGTTCAATCTCGTTACTGGCAAGTCTCTTTACTCGTTCCGTAATACATCATCCCACAACTAACTCATTAGTTGCAATGCTTGCAAGGCTTATGTGATGTGCATTACCGAGAGGGCCCAGAGATACCTCTCCGACAATCGGAGTGACAAATCCTAATCTCAAAATACGCCAACCCAACATCTACCATTGGAGACACCTGTAGAGCTCCTTTATAATCACCCAGTTACGTTGTGACGTTTGGTAGCACACAAAGTGTTCCTCCGGCAAACGGGAGTTGCATAATCTCATAGTCATAGGAACATGTATAAGTCATGAAGAAAGCAATAGCAACATACTAAACGATCGGGTGCTAAGCTAATGGAATGGGTCATGTCAATCAGATCATTCAACTAATGATGTGATCCCGTTAATAAAATAACAACTCTTTGTCCATGGTTAGGAAACATAACCATCTTTGATTAATGAGCTAGTCAAGTAGAGGCATACTATTGACACTTTGTTTGTCTATGTATTCACACAAGTATTATGTTTCCGGTTAATACAATTCTAGCATGAATAATAAACATTTATCATGATATAAGGAAATAAATAATAACTTTATTATTGCCTCTAGGGCATATTTCCTTTAGTCTCCCACTTGCACTAGAGTCAATAATCTAATTCACATCGCCATGTGATTTAACAGCAATAGTTCACATCACCATGTGATTAACACCCATAGTTCACATCAATATGTGATCAACACCCAAAGGGTTTACTAGAGTCAGTAATCTAGTTCACATCGCTATGTGATTAACACCCAAAGAGTACTAAGGTGTGATCATGTTTTGCTTGTGAGATAATTTTAGTCAACGGGTCTGTCACATTCAGATCCGTATGTATTTTGCAAAATTCTATGTCTACAATGCTCTGCACGAAGCTACTCTAGCTAACTGCTCCCACTTTCAATATGTATCCAGATTGAGACTTAGAATCATCTGGATCAGTGTCAAAAACTTGCATCGACGTAACCTTTTACGACGAACCTTTTTGTCACGTCCATAATCGAGAAACATATCCTTATTTCACTAAGGATAATTCTGACCGCTGTCCAGTGATCTACTCCTAGATCACTATTGTACTCCCTTGCTTAACATAGGGTATACAATAGATCTGGTACACAGCATGACATACTTTATAGAACCTATGGCTGAGGCATAGGGAATGACTTTCATTCTCTTTCTATCTTCTGCCGTGGTCGGGCTTTGAGTCTTACTCAACTTCACACCTTGTAACACAGGCAAGAACTCTTTCTTTGACTGTTCCATTTTGAACTACTTCAAAATCTTGTCAAGGTATGCACTCATTGAAAAAACTTATCAAGCGTCTTGATCTATCTCTATAGATCTTGATGCTCAATATGTAAGCAGCTTCACCGAGGTCTTTCTTTGAAAAACTCCATTCAAACATTCCTTTATGCTTTGCAGAATAATTCTACATTATCTCCGATCAACAATATGTCTTTCACATATACTTATAGAAATGTTGTAGTGCTCCCACTCACTTTCTTGTAAATACAGGCTTCACCGCAAGTCTGTATAAAACTATATGCTTTGATCAACTTATCAAAGCATATATTCCAACTCCGAGATTCTTGCACCAGTCCATAGATGGATCGCTGGAGCTTGCTTATTTAGTTAACACCTTTAGGATCGACAAAACCTTCTGGTTGCATCATATACAACTCTTCTTTAATAAATCCATTAAGGAATGCAGTTTTATTTATCCATTTGCCAGATTTCATAAAATGCGGCAATTGCTAACATGATTCGGACAGACTTAAGCATAGATACGAGTGAGAAAATCTCATCGTAGTCAACACCTTGAACTTGTCGAAAACCTTTTGCGACAATTCTAGCTTTGTAGATAGTAACACTACTATCAGCGTCCGTCTTCCTCTTGAAGATCCATTTATTTTCTATGGCTTGCCGATCATCGGGCAAATCCATCAAAGTCCATACTTTGTTCTCATACATGGATCATATCTCAGATTTCATGGCCTCAAACCATTTCGTGGAATCTGGGCTCATCATCGCTTCCTCATAGTTCGTAGGTTCGTCATGGTCAAGTAACATGACCTCCAGAACAGGATTACTGTACCACTCTGGTGCGGATCTCACTCTGGTTAACCTACGAGATTCGGTAGTAACTTGATCTGAAGTTACATGATCATTATCATTAGCTTCCTCACTAATTGGTGTAGTAGTCACATGAACAGATTTCTGTGATGAACTACTTTCCAATAAGGGAGAAGGTACAATTACCTTATCAAGTTCTACTTTCCTTCCACTCACTTCTTTCGAGAGAAACTCCTTCTCTAGAAAGGATCCATTCTCAGCAACGAACATCTTGCCTTCGGATCTGTGATAGAAGGTGTACCCAACATTTTTCTTTTGGGTATCCTATGAAGACGCACTTCTCCGATTTGGGTTTGAGCTTATCAGGTTGAAACTTTTTCACATAAGCATTGCAACCTCAAACTTTAAGAAACGACAGCTTAGGTTTCTTGCCAAACCATAGTTCATACGGTGTCGTCTCAACGGATTTAGATGGTGCCCTATTTAACGTGAATGCAGCTGTCTCTAATGCATAACCCCAAAACAATAGTGGTAGATCGGTAAGAGACATCATAGATCGCACCATATCTAATAGAGTGCGATTACGACGTCAGTTCTTTATCTTGGTCATATCATCTCTGCCATGGGCATTGCGGTGAATCCTGAGAAGGTGTCTGCTATTGTGAATTGGGAACCTCCTCAGAACGTGAAGCAACTCCGTAGCTTCCTCGGTCTCGCAAGCTATTGCCGAAGATTCGTTGAAAACTTTTCTAAGATCGCGAAGCCTCTCTCAAATCTTCTCCAGAAGCACGTCAAGTACGTTTGGTCTCCGGAGTGTGACATTGCTTTCAACACTTTGAAAGAGAAATTGATCACTGCTCCAGTTCTGACTCCGCCTGATGAATCCAAGCCGTACGAGGTCTTTTGTGATGCCTCTCTCCAAGGTCTTGGCGCAGTGTTGATGCAAGAGAAGAAAGTTGTTGCTTATACCTCTCGCCAGTTGAAGCCCAATGAGAAGAACTACCCCACTCATGATCTCGAGTTGGCGGCAGTTGTGCATACTCTTTTGACTTGGAGACATCTCTTATTGGGAAGAAAAGTGGACATTTTCATTGATCACAAGAGTCTCAAGTACATCTTCACTCAGCCTAATCTCAACCTCAGGCAAACTCGATGGGTCGAAATGATTCAAGAGTATAATCCGAGTATCGAGTATACTCCAGGCAAGGCCAATGTGATTGCTGACGCATTGAGCAGGAAGGCTTATTGCAATAGTCTGATTCTCAAGCCTTATCAACCCGAGATTTGTGAAGCTTTCCGCAAACTTAATCTGCAAGTTGTTCCTCAAGGTTTCCTCGCCAACCTTCAAGTCTCTCCTACCTTGGAAGACCAGATCCGCCAAGCCCAGCTTCTTGATGCTATGGTGAGGAAGGTGAAGATTGGGATTGCCAAGAGCCTACCCAAGTACAAGTGCTACCGCCTTGATGACAAGGATACTCTCTTCTTCGAGGATCGTATTGTTGTGCCCAAAGGTGAACTTCGTAAAGTGATCATGAACGAGGCTCACAATTCTCTCCTCTCCATCCACCCTGGGAGCACGAAGATGTATCAGGACCTCAAGCAGGCTTATTGGTGGACTCGAATGAAGCTCAAGATTGGTCAATTCGTGAATGAATGTGATGTCTGCAGAAGAGTGAAGGCAGAACATCAAAGGCCAGCGGGTCTCCTCCAACCTCTTGCCATTCCAGAATGGAAGTTTGACCACATTGAGATGGACTTCGTGACTGGGTTTCCAAAGTCCAAGCGTGGCAATGATGCTATATTCGTTGTCATCGACAAACTCACTAAAGTGGCTCACTTTCTGCCTATCAAAGAGTCAATCACTGCAGCTCAATTGGCGGAACTCTATACCTCTCGAATTGTCTCTCTGCACGGTATTCCTCAAGTGATCTCTTCAGACCGTGGCAGCATCTTTACCTCCAAGTTTTGGGATTCTTTTCAAAAGGCCATGGGCACCAACATCCGTTTCAGCACAGCTTTCCATCCTCAAACTAGCGGTCAAGTCGAGCGTGTCAACCAGATTCTTGAAGATATGCTCAGGGCTTGTGTGATCTCCTTCGGCATGAAGTGGGAGGATTGTCTTCCTTATGCTGAATTCTCCTACAACAACAGTTTTCATGCAAGTTCGGGCAAGGCCCCATTTAAAATTTTGTATGGCAGGAAGTGTCGTACCCCTCTCAACTGGTCTGAAACCGGTGAACGTCAGCTTTTGGGAAATGACTTAATCACAGAGGCAGAGGAAATGTGCAAAGTCATTCGAGATAACCTCAAAGCAGCCCAATCCCGCCAGAAGAGCTACTATGATAGTAAGCACCGTGATTTGGCTTTCGAGATCGGAGATCATGTTTACCTCCGCGTCTCTCCTATAAAAGGTACTCGTCGCTTCGGTATCAAAGGGAAGCTTGCCCCTAGATACCTGGGACCTTTCAAGATTGTCAGCAAGAGAGGCGATCTCGCCTATCAATTTGAGCTTCCTTCAAACTTTGCAAATGTTCATGATGTGTTCCATGTCTCTCAGCTCCGAAAGTGCTTCAAGACTCCTGACCGCACCGTCAACTTCAAGGACATTGAGCTCCAAGAAGATCTTTCTTGCCGTGAGAACCCAGTTGCTATTCTTGAAGAGACTGAACGCAAGACTCGCAACAAGTTAATCAAATTCCTCAAAGTCAAGTGGTCACACCATTCCGACCGTGAAGCTACCTGGGAACACGAGGATCACCTCCGTTCTGAGTACCCGTCGTTCTTTCAGTCCTAGATCTCGGGACGAGATCCTTTCGTAGTGGTGGAGTGTTGTAACACCCCGGATATAACTTACCCAATATGTAATCCAACTCTTGCCGTTTCCGGCCTTAAGTTATTTTATTTTCTCGGGTTCGGGTTTTGTCTCCATGTGTTGTTATCGTTGTCATGCATCTCATATCATGTCATCATGTGCATTGCATTGGCATACGCGTTCATCTCATGCATTCGAGCATTTTCCCCGTTGTCCGTTTTGCATTCCGGCGCTCCGTTTTCCTCCGGTGGTCTTTTCTACCTTTCTTTCGTGTGTGGGGATTAAACAATTCCGGATTGGACCGAGACTTGCCAAGCGGACTTGGTTTACTACCGGTAGATCGCCTGTCAAGTTTCGTACCATTTGGACTTCGTTTGATGCTCCAACGGTTAACCGAGGGACCGAAAAGGCCTCGTGTGTGTTGCAGCCCAACACCCCTCCAAGTTGGCCCAAAACCCACCAAAACCCTCTCCATCATATAGAGCGTTCGATCACGATCGCGTGGCCAAAAACCGCACCTCATTTGGACTCTCCTAGCTCCCTCTATGCCTATAAATAGACCCCTCCTCTAAATTCGCGGATGAACCCTAGCCCTCTTCCACCTCCGGCCGCCGGACGTGTCCAGCCGCCGCCCGCGCCCTATCCGCCGCTGCCACTTGTCCTTCCCGCTCCTCCCAGCCGCGCGGCCCGCCAGGCCCATCGCGGTCCCCCGCGAGCCCGTCCCACCGCCGCCACCGCACGGGCGCCACCACCCGCGGTCGCCCGACCGCACCGCCGCCGCGCTGGCCTCCCGCTCCGCCGCCGCCGCGCCATCAACTCCGGCGGATCCGGGCCGCCGCGTCCGCGCCCGCCGCCGCCGTCCGCCGCTTCGGATCCGGTCACCTCGCCGGCGAGCGTCCTCCTCCACGCCAAGTTCATCTCCGGCCACCTCGGCTTCCTCTCCGGCGACAACTCCGACGACCTCGGGAGGCGTGCAGATCTCAGATCCAAATCGCCTTGGTTGACTTTTTCTCCCAAAACCCTAGTTCATATGCCCATGTTCATCGTGCTATAACTTTGTATCCGTAGCTCCGTTTTTGGCATATAGCATATCAAAATGTTCGTCTTGGAGAGTACATCACTTCTTTCCATTGCATCATTTTCATTTGAGTTCATCTTGATGCCCGAAATGCTGTTAGAAGAGGGCTACTTGAGATAATTGTCAGATCTACTGCTCCATTTAGATATTTGTCATTTTTGCCATGATTATTGTGTGCATGATATGCCCATGAGTTCTACATATGTTTTGTTAAGGGTTTTGCCATCTTTCCAGAGGTGTAACCCATGTATTTTTGTGATGTGTGTGGTGACTAGCACAAGTTTGCAAAGTGAGGCACTTGGTAATGCTGTTTTCAGGGACTTAGCATTTCCACTAAGTCCTTGACCTGTTTATCTCATATTGCCATATGTTCATGTCGTTTTCTAGTGATCCGTGCCTCTTTTGAGGATGATCATTAAGGATGTTTTATTAATCTTGTAGTGCTCTATCCATCCATGTCTTTGTTTGCAATTATGGAGCACTCTAGCTTGAGTCAATCGAGCTCTACTTTTGCTACTTCGTGAATCTGGGCAGATTGTCTACTTGTTAGCAATTTTGCCGATGATGTTGTAGTCGATCCGTGCATACTATGTTATTGTTCTTGCCTTGTCTAGCTTGCATTTTGTGTATTCTTGATGGATGTATGCTTAGCTTATCATGACTTGCTCCGTAGTGAGTGCATCGAGCTCGTAAACATGCCTACTTGAAATCTGTTTTCAGCATGTGCCAGTTTTCACTAAGTCTGAAAACTGATTATGCTTTTGCTATGTTCACATGCTTACAAATGTGTTTTCTGATCCCTTTTGGCTCAAGGTCACTAAGGGACTTTTGTTAAGCGTTTTGAGTAGCTCCATGCCATGTTTTACTTTTCCATGTTCAGGTCCTGTAGCATGTAGTTTTTTTGCTCCAAAGAGTGCTATCTGATCTGAGATTCCAGACAAGTGTTAATTTCACTAAGTCTGAAATCTGTTTACCATATGCATTTTTGCCATGCTTGTTTGAACCTGTTAATGGATGAATTGGCCGTAGCTCAGTGCTAGACTTTTGTTAAGCATCTTGAATGCATCCCTGCCATGTATTTTGTTGTCATGTTTGAGTGCTGTAGCATGTTCATCTCATTGCATTTAGATGGCTACTTGCTGTAAATCGCAGACCGGTGTCATATTTGAATCGCTTGCCATTTCCAAACCGTAACTCCGATTCCGGCGTTCTTTATATCGTTTTCAAGCGATTTCATCTCATCTTTCCAGTGGCACACTTGTATTTCCAAGTTGAGGCCTGGTTCATGCATTCCTTGCCAAATCTTGCATATGCATCACATATTGCATCCCGCATAGCATACCATGTTTGCATCATATTGTTTGAGCTTTGCACGTGGTTGATTGTGTCCTTGTTGCTTGTTTGTCTTGTTTGGGTAGAGCCGGGAGACGAGTTCGCTAACGAGGAGCCCGTTGAGTTTGCTTTCGAGGATCCAGGCAACTCTGACAACTTTGCAGGCAAGATGATCATACCCTCGAAATCACTACTATCTTTGCTTTGCTAGATGCTCGCTCTTTTGCTATGCCAATGCTACGATGCCTACCACTTGCTTTCAAGCCTCCCATATTGCCATGTCAAACCTCTAACCCACCATGTCCTAGCAAACCTTTGATTGGCTATGTTACCGCTTTGCTCAGCCCCTCTTATAGCGTTGCTAGTTGCAGGTGAAGATTGGAGACCGTTCTTTGTTGGAACATTATTTACTTGTTGGGATATCACTATATTGCCATGTTATCTTAATGCATCTATATACTTGGTAAAGGGTGGAAGGCTCGGCCTCCCGCCTAGTGTTTTGTTCCACTCTTGCCGCCCTAGTTTCCGTCATATCGGTGTTACGTTCCCGGATTTTGCGTTCCTTACGCGGTTGGGTTATAATGGGAACCCCTTGATAGTTCGCCTTGATTAAAGCTTTTCCAGCAATGCCCAACCTTGGTTTTACCATTTTTCCACCTAGCCTCTTTTCTCTTGGGTTTCCGGAGCCCGAGGGTCATCTTATTTAAACCCCTCTGGGCCAGTGCTCCTCTGAGTGTTGGTCCGACTGAGCTGCCTGCGAGGCCACCTCGGGGAAACTTGAGGGTTGGTTTTACTCGTAGCTAGTCTCATCTGAGTGTGCCCTGAGAACGAGATATGTGCAGCTCCTATCGGGATTTGTCGGCACATTCGGGCGGTGTTGCTAGTCTTGTTTTAACCTGTCGAAGTGTCTTGAAGAACCGAGATACCGAGTCTGATCGGAACGTCTCGGGAGAACGTCTATTCCTTCGTTGACCATGAGAGCTTGTCATGGGCTAAGTTGGGACTCCCCTGCAGGGATTTGTACTTTCAAAAGTCGTGTCCGCGGTTATGGGCAGATGGGAATTTGTTAATGTCCGGTTGTAGATAACTTGAACCTTAACTTAATTAAAATGAATCAACAGTGTGAGTTACCGTGATGGTCTCTTCTCGGCGGAGTCCGGGAAGTGAACACGGAGTTGGAGTAATGCTTTCGCAGGTTGCTCTCTAGTTTCTCGCTCGCGCTTTGCCTCCTCTTCCCGCTCTCTTTTGCGAACAGGATAGCCACCATATATGCTAGTCGCTTACTGCAGCTCCACTTATATTTACGTTGCCTAACCTATTAAGCTTAAATAGTCTTGATCGTGAGGGTGCGAGATTGCTGAGTCCCCGTGGCTCACAGATTACTATTACACCAGATGCAGGGCCTGATGATTCCGCTCCAGGCGACGCGCTCGAGCTCAAGTGGGAGTTCGACGAGGACTCTCAACGATACTATGTTTCTTTTCCTGATGATCAGTAGTGGTGCCCAGTTGGGGGTGACCGGGACCATGTCGCATGTTGGGTTGTCTTTTATTTTGGCGTCGTAGTCGGGCCATGAGTGTTTGAATGTTGTAATGCTATTTATAAACTTGATTGACGTGGCGAGTGTAAGCCAACTATGTTATCTCCCCTTTTATTATCTATATTACATGGGATGTTGTGAAGATTGCCGGACTTGCGACATATGCCTTCAATGCGATTATATCTCTAAGTCGTGCCTCGACACGTGGGAGCTATAGTCGCATCGAGGGTGTTACACATATCTATGATAGTTCTTCAGGTAATTATTGTGTGTGTTTCTATGTAGTTTCTTTATGCTAGACGTCAAATGAAATGCTTTACTATGGGGAACTAGTATATTGTAGTTTGTTGTATAGCTCGTGATTGCCAAGTGGTTCCTCTTATTTTGTAGACAGACAAGATTGCTCGGTTTGATGATTTATGTCATGGTCGTATTTGTATTCTCATATTTAGAATTTATTCCCATTGCATATAACTTAGTTTCTTACATCGTGGCAACTATAATGTGTGTTTATTTTTCTTAGTTTATTACCATGCCATGTTTGCAATTTCTTAAAGTAGAAAGCATTCTTTATTGAATGTTTCCCATGCATGTGTTATACCATCGCTAGTTTATACTTTATGATCACGCATATGGTTAGTCTTTGCTTGGTAGAGATACATGCTACTAGTGAATGATTCCTCTTGCTTGGTTAATACCATGTCATGATGTTCGATTGTATAACTAGATTGCATAGTATGGGTATAGCAATCGTGTATCGAATCATGCCTAGTTGACTGTTCTATGTTGGTGCAAGTGTAAGTTGTACTATATAGAAAATGCATGACATTTCTGTTATTCTTGCTTTGTTATTTTATTGCTTGATTTCATTGATGCAATGACCTCGATGTTTACTTGCTTAGTATGATTTACCCCTTGTGCTTCTAAGGCGCAACTAGCATGGTAATGTTGTGTGCTAACGGCATGCTCGATGTTTGGTTAGCGTATATCAACTAAGTTGTGTTGTTATTATGAGTGTATTGTATTGGTAGCATAGCGGGTAGCATATGTAATGATATTCCATGATTATGGGTATATATCTAGTCGTTGCATTGTTATATGCCTAGACATCTTTCATGCAAGTGATGTTTCATGTCTTATTATACTACCATGTGTTATAGTTGTTTCAATAGTCCATCTCATGTACAAGATATTTTACCTTTCATGTTAGTTGAGTTGTGCCTTCCTCATATGCTTAACGCGCATAGTTTGCTCTGTTGTTTAAGCATGTGTGGGTAATCTTGTTACTAGTGGTCATTGCATATCTGTTCTTTCTTACTTAAATAGCATGTACTATTTTAGTATCTTCTCATGATCACTTGTATGTTTGATGCTTGTGGTTTTAGTTAAGATTTCTTTATGATTCTTTATTCACATGCCTTGTATGATACGTGCCATATTATTGTATTGTTTATTTTCTTCCTAGTATTGTGTTGGCTCTTGATATAAGAGTACTTCTTAGTATTACTAATGGATGATGTTTATACATTGCTTGTTGTTAACCATTATAAATATTTGGATTCCTCCAAATATTTATTCTTGGTTGATTACCACATTTAATCATATCATGTCTAGGATAGTTGTTCATCCACTTGTTCCATGTGTTGTATAGTTCTTGTTGATTGTTTGACAAATGAATTTGTTAGATATAACGATGTTGATCCCATTTTATTTTAATAATGTTTTAGGTCTAAACCTAGATCTCATTTCAATTCATTTTATTGAATGATGTTTGATTGCTTGACTGGAATGGTTTATAATGTTGGTTTGGTTGTCTTATGGAATGCTTGCTTTTGAGTTATGATGTAGTTGATGTTTATGTTTGGTTTCTATAACCATTCTAAATATTTAGATGATATCTAAATATTTATCTGTGGTTAACCTTTACCTTTATCATACCATGATATGATTGTGTAGTTAAATGCATAAGGTGGTTCCATTCCATGTGTGTTGTTGCCATTGTGTTGGTGTTATAGTAGTTCCTTAAGTCGTGATGTGTGGTGGGCACTATTAGTTAATATTAGAACGTTGGTCTTGATCGCCAAGCCTTCCATAGTTGTGTCAACCTAAACCTTGTCACTTCGTTGAATCCTCTCTACTTACCTCCCTATCATGCTATCTCATTTCAGAATCTCCATCTGATCAATATCTCGCTATCCATCCACTCTTAATTTGTTTTGCATGTTATTTGGATTTACTATTGCTTTGGTATTTATTTGTTTGTCTTTTGCTATCATTACGACGAGTAGGGAGTGACGACGGTGTTGGACATGGACAGAAACAGGTTACCGAAGAAGGACTCAATAACAAAGGCATGCCTCCTTCTTTGATCATACTTATCCTATGTTTTACAAAATTGCATTGTGTTTTATGGTTACTATGTGCATGCTATTTTTCTCGTAGCCAGCGTGTCGATTGACACATTATCTTGATCCGCTTGTCGCCTATTCATTTAACACCTGAGTAGAATTATAGTATTCCGGTAGAGTAGAAATGCTTAGCCATGCTTATCACCCTATAGGTGCTTTGTTGAATGACCTCTGAGTCATTGACAGTTGGAACTTATCGCCGAGCTAGGCCAGTTGGCCCTTGTTGATCTTCTCTATCCTCTACTACTCTGGGTGAAACTTACCATCTGAATACTGGTGCGGGCGACAGCTGAATCAAGGATTGAAGGAGCGATTGGCCGCCCTTCACAAGTTGAAGGGGGAAATCAGTCGTCCGTGCCGCATGAGGCCTAATAAGTCTTGGATTTGAAGATTGTGATAACAGTACAGCCACATGCTATATGGGCACTGGCTTGGTTAATTAGTTAGTTCACTCTTATTGTCGTCATCGCCGTACCGCAGATGGGATAGCTGCCTTGCGAGGAGTATCCTCGGCACAAAAGGGGGGCCCGGACTGTGAACTGCGGTTACTTCCGTGTTGAAACCTAGTGGGCTAGGCATAGTGAGTTTGGTCTAATGAAAGACCTCGTCACAATCTCCCTGCCGGTATACCAAATGGTGTACTACGCTAGCGATGGCTAGTGGCAACAAGTCGGGATTGTGTCGTGTGGGTAAAGTGTACAACCTCTGCAGAGTGTAAAACTATTCGAATAGCCGTATCCACGGTCAAGGACAGCACATGAATCTTTCTTGACATACGAGACCTGTCTTGCTTATTCCCTCTTTGCCCCTATTCTTGGAACCTATGAAGAGTGTGAGTTGATCGAGGATCCTCACTTTGATGGAAGTTATTCTGGAGATAAAAACATGTTTTCATTAAAACTGCTTTCATCCAACTGATATATTGTTTTCAAACAAAATTAGCTTTTATGCAAATGAGCCATACAACCTTCCGTTGAAGCCACATGTAGCTATTAGGTCCTTCCCCGAGGGAGGCATGTTGAGTACGTAATGTACTCATGGCAATAATCTTGTTGACAACAGAGTTCCGTGAAGATGAAGGTGACGACTATGACAACTATGGCGATCTGTAGAAGTGAGGTCACATGGACTACATCGACTGCCTGTGGCTGAGATGGAGTCTCTATGCATTGTACTTTCCGTTGTCTTCTGATTGTAATAAATGTCATGAGACATTTCCCTATGTATGCCTTGTGGCAAGATATATTTTTACTTGTAATACCTTTTACGCATTGTGCAATGATATCATTTCGCTGTGTTGTCAACAATGATCCTGAGGTTGACAAATATACACAGGAGGGTCTGGAAGTTGATTCCAGGTTCTCACAGCGGCTTCTCCAAGATTGACGACAAGGGCGCCTCCGCAGTAGTGTGTCGAGACAGAAACGGGAACTACCTTGGGGCCTCAGCGATCATTGTCGAAGGCCTCCTGGATCCAGTGATTCTCGAAGCACAAGCGTGTAGCGAGGCGCTAGCGCTCGCTACAGACTTACATGTCCAGTCCATATGTGTGGCCACAGATTGCCTAGAAGTGGTGACAAGGATCAAGGATGACTTCCCATGCAAGTTTTTCCCAATTCTGCAAGATATCAAGCATCAGAGAAGAGCTTTCAGGGCAGTAGAGTTTATTCATGAGAGTAGAAAACATAATGGAGAGGCTCATGCTTTAGCTAAGGCTGCCGCATCACTCCCTCCCGGGCGCCATGTGTGGCTTTCTTCTATGCCCGATATTATCTATATTCCAATGACTGTTTATGCTTAATAAATGATACAGTTAATGCTCCAAAAAAAACTAATTTCTCTGCATAATTTTGTAGGGAAGTAAAGGAGCAACTACTCAAGGGATACTCTTTGGAGGGTTCTCGTAGAGGTCATTTTGTTTGGTGCCTCGGGATTTTTTTCCCTACACGTGTGTCCTTTTTCTATTAGTTTTTCGGCTTTGAACTTTTGGCTGGTTTTTCATATGTTTTGGAGGAAAAGAAAAAATTGTTATTTTTTGGAAGCAATGCTTTTCTGCGATATGGCAATATGAGCTTATGTGAGAAGCACAACTGCATTTTTCGAAAAGGGAAACCACAACCTCTGCTTCCCTAAGCATAATTATCATAGTTTTAAATAGGCGGCTATAGTGAAACTATGGCCTGCTATAGCTTTTTCAGCCGGATGCCATTAAATGGCCGCCTTCACAAATAGCCCGCTATAGCTGATTTGGAGGCCCGCCGCTATTTTTCATAGCCCGCTATTTAAAACATTGATAATTATGCTTCTGTGAAAAGTGGAGCCTTTGCTTTTATAAGAAGCACAAATGTACTTTCAAAAAGAAAGAAAAAAGCACAACCTATGATTTCATGAGAACCACAACAAATGTGCTTCGACAAAGAAAAGCACAACCCGTGCTTCTGCGACAAGTATAGTTGTGCTTCCTTGAGAAGCACAATGGTGCTTCCCTCCAAAAAAAATGAAAAAACACAATTTTGCTTCCCAAAAAAGTGAAAAGGCACAACTGTGCTTCTGTATTCCTTTTTTTCATAGTTTCGGTCTTTTTTCTCGGGTTTTGGTTTTCTTATTTTTCTAGTTTTGTGTTTTTTGGTTTTGTTATTTTTACATTCTTAGTTTTTTAGGCTTTTTTGTGGAAAAGATAATCAACCTATTAACATGGGATCCAATTTCGAAGATTTTGTCGAGAGAAATCCAACGGTGAAAAAGGTTCGCGATTTGGATGCATGGTTCAAGAGATAAAATATTTTACAAAAACGAATCTGAAGAAAACCCTCTTAGGTCGTGACAAATGGCATGCAAAACGACACACATGCACTGCCCATTGGTCCCCACTAAAGGGAGGCATAATGAGGCATAATGGGTCAGACTTAATTGAAGAGCACGAGCGTCCCTGTTGGTACAGCTAAAATCAATGTGGATGGTGTCGTTGAAAGTAGAGGAGAGATTGTTGCGGTGTGCCACAACCATCTAGGATCATCCTCAATCACCTTTAATTCAATCATGGGCGTGTCAAAACTGGAATCATTAGCATGCAACAAGGCTTTGGCGTAAGCCGATGATCTTCTGATCAGGCGTATCCTCGTCTCCTCTGACGGCTTTGATATTGCTGAAAATACTGGAGGGTGCAATGCATCGGTGATACGGGAAATTAATGGACGGAGAAGCGGTTTTTAGGATGAAAATGCCAAACGGTGACCGAGCTCTATGGAGGCCTTTATTTAAAAATTTCAAGATTGAAACTTTTCAGTTTCAAAAAATTCCAGAAATAAATACACATATACCTAGATACATAATGTACATGTGTGCAAATTTTCAGGTCAAAATACATTAAAATATGAGCTACACAAAAAAGACAAATCTAGGGCTTTTTAGCATCTATACTGTTCATCTCCAAAGTCCATAATTTTATTTGTTTTTTGCAGCTCGTAATTCAAGGTATTCCATCCTAAAAAAATTCACCCATACACTTTACATACTTGTATACATGTGTATTTTTTCAGAATTTTTTGAAACTGAAATTTATGAAATTTGAATTTTTCAAAATAAGGGCTCCATGGAGCTCGGCCTCCAAAATGCCTTACTCTTTTTAGGATTGTCAGGGCGTGTTCGGTAGTTCACCACAGGTGCAAAATCCTCAACTCCGTCGCCCAGATCCAGCAGCCAGCTTCCCACCTAAACTTCAGGAGTGAGTGATCCGTTCGGTGTTGCAGCTTCTCATTGCGAGCGATTGACTCGGGGATGGGTGGTCAGGGACGCGGAGGAGACGGTCCGCGACTGCGGCGAACGACCGGCGGCAGAGAGCGCGGCTGCCGGTATTGAAGGTGCAGACCGGCGGTGGAGAGCGCGGTCGCCGGTGCTGTTGGGCAGAGCGACGGGTGAGGGCGAGCAGGGCGGGGATGGGTGGTTGGGGACAAAGGAGACGGTCCGCGACGGCGGCGGACGACCAACGGTGGAGAGCGCGGCCGCCGGCGCTGAAGGTGCGGAGCGGTGGTGGAGAGCGCGAGCGCCGGCGCTGTCGGTGCAGAGCGACGGCTAGGGTCGGGGGAAGGGGAAAAGGAGCCGCGGGTGTGGTGGAGTGGCCTCGAGGGTACGGTTGGTGCATTCCATCGATCACTTGGCGGTGGCATACGCCCGTAATTGTTGTTGAATCGAGCTTCCCAGTTTCCACGAAGCCAGGTATTTCCAGCTCCGCGACTCCGTCGATTTTGCACGTAGCGTCGAGCCAGCTTCTCGGTCAAATAACCAGGAGTGGGACCGTTCGACGCGACTCCAAGGCTGGAGTCGAGGAGTTGAGAAGCGAGAGGGCTACCGAACATGCCCTCAATTCACCTGAGTCGAGGGTGCCCCTATGTCCCGCTTCACGTGAGACACACGAGACTCTCGCGTGAAGCGGAGTGCAAGATCAGCCGGCCCAGCCGCGCGGGAGCCACAACCACGTCTTTTCATTTTATTTCATGTTTTTTTCTTTTTTACTTCAGGTATACCTCAAAATATCCTGAATAAATATATTACAAAAATAATTAATATAAAAAACACTTGAAAAACTGTTATCCAATCATTTGAAAAATGTTAAATGTGTATATAAAAAGTGTTTCTCATATATAAGAAAAATGTATAAACGGAAATATAATGTATGTGAAAAAGTTGGTAATGTATTTTCTAAAAATATTAATCAAGAATTTGAATAGAAAAAAATTAAACAAGTGTTTAGAAAATGGTAAGCAAACATTTGAAAAATGTTGATCCAGCATATGAAAAATGTTAAATGTGTATAGAAAAAATGTGGACGATGCATTAAGAAATGTTAATCTTGTATTTAAAAAATATTAATCAAGCTTTCAAAATGTTAAATGTGTATATAGAAAATGGACCATATATTGAAAAATGTTAATCAAACATTTTAAAATTGTTAAATATGTATTGAAAAAATGTGTAATTTACTATGTGTATGGAAAACAAATTAGAGATAAAAAATAAAGTTTCAAAAAGTATTAATGAATTATTTGAAAAAAATAGCGTATATACATAAAAATTTTCTAATGTATAAGAAAAATGTTGAATGTGTACTGAAAAAATTAACACATGTTGAACAAAAGAGAAGCCGATGAAAGAATGGCGAAAAAGAGGAAATAAAAAAAGCCAGCAGAAATAAAAACAAAAAGAAGAAGAAAGGAAAAGAAAAGAAATCAAAAAGTGAAGAAACCTAGTAAAAAGAATGAAACCGATAGAACTGAGAAATTTACAAAGAAAACAAAAATAGAATGAAGAAAGAAACAGATCAAAATGAAGAAACAAAAGAAAAACAAACGGTGAAACCGAGGAAAAAACCGAAGGAAAGCATTGAAAAAACAAAGAGAACAGAGAAAACCATAAAAAAAAGAAAATAAGGTGAAAAAGAAAAACAAAGATAAAAACGAAAATGAAACAAAAAATAAAAGAGAGGAAAAACAGATCTGAACACGCGAAGCGTTCAATCGCTCGCCAGCGAACTTCACGTGGCAGCTATCCGGAAAATCAATAAATTGGCGGGCCCATTTGCTACGCAAGGTAAGAAGTCCTTCAGCGGGAGAAGCTACCGTCTCCGTATAAGCAAGACATAGCTCTCGTGAAAACGAAGGAAAATCCTATATGTCGCCTTAAGCGCCGGATGCGGTTCATTCTACAAACTGGTGCGCCGGATGCTGACCATTTTACGGGTTTTTTCTATATAAACTTCAAAAAAAGCGCGGGACTTCGGGGGACAAGGTTCAACATATGTCTATCTTGACGCTTGTGCATACTCCTTTTTTTATTTATGTTTTCTACGTATAGGAAATACCCCTATGTTTTCTAAGTTTTTTTTGTTTCCTTGTTTTTTTAATTCTCTTAAATGTGTGAACTTTTCAAATTGATCAATTTTATCAAATACAATGAACTTTTTTCATTTTTGGTGACTTTTTAAAACAAGTAGATGATTTTTTTTTCAAAATCATAAACTTTTTTTAAAATTCTATGATTTTTATTTCAAACTCCATTAACCATTTCAAAATTGATGAACTCTTTTTTTCTAATTCACGAACTTTTTCAAAGTTTGAGATTTTTTTCCAAATCTGTATATATTTTTGAACTCGTTAGAGTGACCAAGGAAACCAACCGAGCGCTGGCCTTCTTCTTGAACCGGCCTACTATCAGGGGCGTATTGGCGCCAAGATGCTCAGCCAGTGCCAAAGGCGCCCTATAGGAGCTCCCGAAATCGAATTCGTCGGTGCCATGGATCAAACCCTGCACCTCCAACTGGTGAGGGCTCGTAGCTGGGCACACAAGGTGCGGGGCTTCAATGCCTAACTAGGAAACAATGATCACAAGAACATATCTAATTTTTTTTTGAATTTTCAAATATGTTTTTTCCAGTTTGTTTCTTAATTGGTTTGTCTTTCTCTTTCCAGTTTCTTTTCTTCTTCTCTCTTTAAAAAAATCAACAAATGGTTGACACTTCAGAAGTTGTTATAATTTGGAAAAAATGTTCCTAATTTCAGAATTTGTTCAGACTTTCAGAAAATGTTCGCTTTTTTACGCGACTATTCTCATTTTCACAAAAGGTTGGGGAATTAAAATATTGTTTCGATTTACTAATCAGTGTTGAAACATTTGATTTCTTTTTCCCATTTTAAAAAATGTTTGGTATTTTAAAAGTTTGATTTTCAAAAAATATTTCCCATTTTCAAAAAATGTTCACATTTTACGGAAAATCTGCCCATTTAAAATTTTTATTGAGTGTTGAGTTTGTGATTAAATATTAAACAAAAACATTTTATGACAGAGTATCAGTTTTTTCTTAATTGCACGATTGTTTTGAAAAGACTGAACAATTTTTGAAAATGCAAACATGTTTTGGATTTATGAACAAAATTGGAAATCAAAAGAATACTTGAAAAACACGAACACTTTCTGAAAAACTCAAACAATTTTCTAATATGCAATCATTTTTTAGTTTATGGATAAAATTTCAAAATGTGAACATTTTTAAAAATTTTGAACATTTTTTTGTAATTTCCAAATATTTTTCAATGTCACAAAAAATTAAGAAAGATAAAAATTTTGAAAAAATAAAAAGGAAGAACGAAAAAGATACGTGAAAATAAAATAAAAAGAAACAGAAACGCAAAAAAAAAACTGGAAACAGAAAAATCAAAGAAAACCAAAAGAAACTGGAAACCCATTAAAAAAGGTTCTAGAAGTTTCCCATAACCCGTTGGTCTTTGTAGTAAAGTGGGCGGTGCATTGCTGGCGCCTGACAGTTTCCCATAACCTGATTGTTTCGCCTGACAGTTTGACAGAGCGTCAAATAGGAGTTTAAAATAATTACCATGGTTACCTGGTTACCTGCATAGAACACCATGGCGAACAGTCGCTACAATGGTTGAAGGGCTATTGTATGACCAGCCCATTTAGCCCGCCAACTATTTCCTTCGCCGACTGGGAAAATCATCTGCTCGCCGAGTGTGCAATTCGAGACACAAAATCGACTTATAGTATGCGTTCTCCTCTTCTAAAGAAAATAATTACCAGATTTTTATAGATTCAAAAATACTCATGAATTCTATTTTAAAAAGGTCAAAAGAAGTCTTGAAAAAATATGGATTTAAATAATTCATTCAAAAATCTTTTTTGGGGGGGCATTCATTTAAAAATCATGATTTTAAAAATTGGCCGAACAAATTTACGAATAGAGAATAAATTATCTGAATATTTATAAAATGTTGATGAACAAAAAAAATAGAAAAGTAGAAAAGGAGTACGAAAGTGAAAAAGGTAAAAGAAGAAAATAACATGAAAAAAAAACTGAAAAAAAACAAGCGGAAAAAAACACAGTAAACAGAATCAGGCAGAACTTTCATGAAACCAGGAACTGAGCATAGCTTAAATGGTTAGGTCCTAGTGGTGGAACCAGCACATTAGGGTTTATGTTTTAGACTTGGCACTGGTGCGCGCATTTTATTGAATTTATTTCATTGTTTTCGACGATGTTCTTTCAGTAGGAGGAGATGCTTTTGTCAAACTCTGGCTTTTTAGCCTTTTATACTTGTACTTTATTTATTAATATAGAAAATACCGTAGAACGATTGTTCTACGGTCTCGGTTAAAAAAAACGCTTCTGTCAACTACGAGACATTTGTGATGACTTCATAAATTTCAACAAGTTATGACAACTCTGTATATCAAATATGCTAAGTAGGATGTGTGTGCGTGCTTTTTTAGGGGGTGAGTGTATGTACATATATGTGAGTATCTCTAATTGTATCATGTAAGGGAAGACCTTTCACAAAACCGGGAAAATCGGTCGCATACACGGGGAACCCATTACTACTAGGGGTGCGTGTTACTATCTTATGCAAGCAAACACCGGTAAATAAGAATTTACAGTGATGTACTCCCAAATGAAACTTCGTCATATAGTGAAGAGCGGACGGTGTCTGCAAATGAAAGCACCCCTGATGACGCACGAGCTGGATCAAGTTCATTGCGTAGCAGAGCCATGTGCGGTATGCACATTTTGCAGCACCAAAAATGTTGAAAAAACAATAGAGAGCGGATGGCATAAAGGCGCCTTCTAGAAAGGCATAGAGGCGCCTTCTAGAAAGGGTAGCAGAGCCATAAGGCGTGCATGTAGTGCTCAAGGGATCTTGTAAAAATTGTTTTCGGTTTTCTTTGGTTTGTCAAATTTATTTTTCATAAAAAAACTAAAAGGAAAAAGAGCACAAACATGAAAATTTTCGTAATTACATTTTGAAAGGCATTGTGAACATTTTTCAAAAAAATTGTATTTTTTCTTTGTAAAATACACGAAAATTTATTTAAAAACGCATAAACTCTTCAAAATTACATGAACATTTTTAGAAGCCCACTAAATTTTTGTAGAATTGCTTGAAAACCTTTAAAAAATTGTCGATCGGTATCTTAAAATATTCACTGTATATTGAAACTATTAAATGTACTTAAAAATATATTATTAAAAATTGTTCAATGAGATTAAAACATTATTTTATAAAGGTTATAAAATATAAAAATAAAAATAAAAATGTAAAAAAGACAGGCAAACAAAAAACTCAAATATAACCAGGAAAAAACATCTAAAACCAGAGTAAAAGTGAAAAAGAAAATTACATTTAAAACAAGAACAAAAGCTAGAAAATGCATGAAAAACCTGAATGTAAAAAAATGACTATCTTTTTATGTGGTTCTATCTGAGGGACTAGTTCGACTACTCTATTGTCTAACAACTCGTGAACTAGACTTATCAACTACTCCCTCCGTCTCGTAATGTAAGAGCATCTCCAGCCGCGCCTCCAACAAGGCCCTCCGACGATTTTTCGGCCGCCGGCGCCGAAAAATCGGCCCAGTCACACCCCCGAGGGCTCATTTTTCGCTTGCTCGGGCCGAAATTGGCGCCGGCGGATCCAACCCGAACCCGGCGCGCTGGGGGGCGCTGGGGGGCGCCCGGCGAATCGTTTTTGCGTGAAAAAGTCGCGGGCCCTCTTTGCCAGCGACTCGTCTCTCTTCTCGCCGCTTCGTCGCCCTCATCGCCTCGTTTCCCGCGGCAAATCAATGCCAAAACTGCCGCGCCCTGCCGCGCCAGTCAACCTCCTCCATTGATACCTCACGGGCGGCGCAGTGAAGACCGGACGACGCGCATCACCTCGCCCGCCACGCGTACACGCGGCGGCCGCGCGTACGAGCTGCGCCTCCGCCTATATAAGCCGCCCCCCAGCGCGCCGGTGACACACACAGAGTCTCCACCGCCGACGCGCCATTTCTCCCCCTTCCTCCCTCTCCTCTCGCCGTCTTCAGTTCAAAGCATGGCCGAGCGCTTCCCAGGCAACGGCACGGCGGCGAACGGCTTCGGCCGCCGCCACCTTCAAGAGGACGAAGCTCGGCTCCTCTTTGAGGCCGAGTATCCGGTCCCGCCGGACATGCGGGTGCCGGGGGCATGGAGAATCAGCGCCGGCGGGGTCCCGGTGCCACCACCGCCCACCGGGGCAGCGCGGCGTGCGGAGATCGCGCGGATCTGCGCCTCCCTGCCGCGGGCGGCGAGGGAAGGGCCACGCTACGTCCCCGACAGCCCGCTCTGGGAGCCATACTTCCAACGCCGCCACGCCGAGCAGCTCAAGGCCACCAACGGCGTCGTGCCCTCTGGAAGGCTCAACTCCGAGGGGCGGCGCCGATGGTGGGGCGTGCCCGGCCGCACGCTGGAGGCCGTCCTCGAGTACCATCGAGGGCGGCAACACGTCGAGGCTGGAGTACCCCGCTCCCCCGTCCTTCTCTGACCGACGTGGGAGCTCCTGGACGCTGAGGCGCATGGACCCGGGGTGTCCTCCTCCTCGTACGGCCGCTCGTCCGGCTCTCCCTGCCTCCGCCCCGTCAAGCCGGAGCCCCAGGACACGCCTGTCAGCCGGCGCACCCGTAGCTCCGGCGTCCGCATCGGCGACTCCACCCCTGCCTCTGGCCGCCTCGTCCTCGTCACGCCCAAGACGGAGCCCGGCCTCCCTGCGGAGTACGAGGAGATAGCCCGGCGCGATTTCTCCGACGAGGACGCCCTACAGTGGGCGCGGGACGACTACCTCCACGACGAGATGGTCCGGCAGCGCCGGGCCCTGGAGGAGATAGCCGCCCGCAAACGTGGGCGCGAGGACGAGCACGGCGTTGTGATCCTCGACAACGACGATGACGAGGACGCCCCCGGACCGTCCAACCCGCCTTCTGATCTGGGAGGGTTGCAGCAGGGACGGCGGCTGCGGAGGAGGCGACGACGACGGTGGCGGCGACTACACACGGTTCTACAGCCTCCTCGGCATGTAGAACTGCAAGGGCGGCGGGCGACGAGGAGCGGCGAGGGAGACGGCGAGGAGCAGCCTAGTAGCTTTTTTTTCCTTTTTGTAAAATATTTTAAATATGAACGAACTCGCTGAAGTTTGGTTAAATTTGCGCCATGTTTGTGCCGAAATTTAAATTTTCAAAAAACGTGGACGCCGCGACTGGGGGGCATCACACCCCCAGCACGCGGTTAGCGCCGGTGCGTCCCTAGGGGATGACTTTTAGCGCCTCCTGGGGGGCCAACGGCCGGAGATGCTCTAAAACGTTTTTTGACATAAGAAAAGTGCCAGAAAACGTCTTACATCATGGGATGGAGGGAGTAATGAAATATGCAATCAGCATGTGTGTTCCACAAGTCTCCTGTACAAGCATGCTCTCATTGATTGTCTTGGAGGTACAGTTCCGAAAATCTTGTAACGATTATAGTTCATGATTCTTGTAGTTTTCAGTTTTTCTCGCACCTACGATATTAACTTTCCCCTTAAGACATTGCAGACTTGATATCGTCGGCCAATGGTGAATGACCTCGCATTCATGAGTGGACTTGTTGACTAATCTAGACATATGGTGGAAGCAATTCCAAAGGTGAAGATAATACTGAGCCGAATATAATGAGGGGAATGCAAAATCTAGCAAAGATAAAAAGGGTCAAGGAAGAATAGCAGTGACTTTTTAAGGAAAGCATCGAATAAAAGGAAGGAGATCTATCTTGATTTTTTGTATGTGGTTAATGCATTTGCTGATTGATAACTGTCTAATCTTAAGATGGTTTTGGTGATTGCAAATGCTCAAAGAATGGCATTACCATGATGCAACGGATGTGCACGTGTCCCCTTGATGCATTTGCAATCATGATGGCAGGCGGATGAGATGAACTCCGCACTCTCGAAGCTTGCAATGCCCATGTTCCGATGACATGGAAGAATTTTTTGTTTTCATCACCAGAGATAGCACATTTAATGTTTACTCGTTGTTTTAATAAACACATTCAATCACAAATTGCTCTATGGAGAGCAAGTTTGACCACTAAGCTAAGGTTTAATTTTTTTTGAAAAAGAGAAATACCCTCAGCCTCTGCATCAATAGATGCATGCACCCATATTATTAAATAAAAACGTAACAAAATCATAAGGTTCAAAGATGCTCATAAACTGAGCAGTAGTCGAAAGCAAATAAATCTGGAAAGCGCCACATCCGGCGATATAAAAAAGTGCCACATCCGGCGATGTAAAATAAGCTACGATGCCTACACACTTAGCCTATTATTAGCTCGCCATCCAAATCGATTGAGGATAGCCTATGCTACCGTCTCTCAACGGTTGCATCCAATAACCAAAAGCTTCCTGAAATCCGCATGAATGAGTAAGGACCACATACGGATCAAAGTTGTAACTCTGTAGATAACCTGCAAAAAATTGATGAATTGTGTCTCATTAAAAATCATATCATTTCTAGTGTTCCATATAGCCCAAAATAACGCACATACTCATATCCGAATATGTTTAGCTAAGTGTACGTCCACTCCATTAAGCCACGTCTCAAATAACGTGCTTATGCTCCTTGGAGGTTGAATGTTAAAGGCTATATGAATTGATCGCCATAATAATTTGCAAGAGGACATTCGAGAAAGAGGTGTTTAATCGTTTCATTTTGATCACAAAAACAACACCTAGATTTTCCAACCCAATTCCTTTTTGCCAAGTTATCTTTGGTTAAAATAACCTCTTTATGGACAAACCACATAAATATTTTAATGCGAAGCGGAACTTTAATCTTCCAAATATACAACGACCTCGACAATGGCCTGGAGTCAATTAGGTCCTAATACATGGATTTCATTGAGAAGATTCCATTCGTGGTTAACTTCCAGCGAATTGTATCCACTTGATTAGATAGGTGAACCTCCATCAACCTACGAACCATGTGCAACCAAGCATTCCAACGTTCCCCTACTAGGGATCTCCTAAATTGGATATTAAACGGTATCGAATTTAATACTGCGACAACATAATCCTCCTTATGTTGCATAATATTATATAAGGATGAAAATTGCAAAGCCGAAGGCGTCTCCCCTAACCATGTATCCTCCCAAAATCGAGTAGTATTACCATTATCAATGTATGCAAGACAGGAAAATGAGGACATAATACTTGTGGTTAGCTCGGATGGTACTAGCCGTGGTGCTTGCTATTTTGGTCCTTCGTTCTTCATAGTTTTCATTTGTGTCCCTGTCGTGCAGTAGCTTCATGTACTTATGGAAAAGCAGCTTGCTGGAACGTATAATTTAAGCAGATGATTCACGCTCTCACTTCTCTGTGTGCTTGTCATTTGGACGCAGAACTTGCCCTTGAGATATGATTTTGCCCATTTTCCCCAGACATCGAAAATCTATGTTGAGTATGGATGCTTCCATACGGCGTATCTGCCGAGCCGGTTGTCTCAAGCCCTTCCGAATTCATCTATCTGTCAGCATGTGATTCACAATCTTGTAAAAGTCTGCCCTGAACTGACTCCCTTACGTGTACACTGTACAGCGCCCCAGATTCTCCTTGGCTTTCTTCAGGACGTGCCATTTGTACTCGATGTTAGTGTGTCTTGATAGCTAACTCCATTGCACGGCACTGATCTGTACATCGAATAACATGGTCCATCAGTTACGCACACAAACAGGCTGCTACAGAAATAGAGAACCCAACACGAACTCTGCATCAAACAGTTCCAAAAAAGAAACTCTGCATCAATAACACTGAAAAATCATGTCCTCTCTGATGTACTACAAGGTCAGATCGGGAACACCCCTGCACATATATAGATCAACATATGCATTGCCGACGGAGAAATGACCTCCGAATCCATCCTGGTGCCTGTGGGTCGTCTTTTCCCGTCTATTGGCCAGACGCGCTGCCGCTGTCGACCTAGGACGTCCGACGTGACATCACCACACCACGGTGGTCAATTGGAGGCGTTTTTATAAGGGCATTTTGTAAACGCCTCAAAATGTTGCTTTAAGGTGGTATTATAGAAAAACGCCTCGGATGATTCAGCTTTGGAGGCATTTTTCAGTAATGCCTCAGATTGATAGAGATTTTGAGGCGACTTTGAAAAACGCCTTCTAATCTTTCAGGGCGACTATGGGGCTGTTGCAGCGCTGGCGGTGGGCAGAGACCTTGAATGGCGAGGTAGGATGGTCGCTCGGACTTGAAGATGCGGCAAGCTAGCCACCATTGTGCGGTGCGGTGAGAGCATCTGGACAAGGTGCTGCATATCAAAGATTTTGTTTGCAACGATCCAGCGACAACGAGGCTCTTGTAAATTAAAAATTTAAACGCTGAGTTGATGGAAAAAATACAGAAAATACAGCCGAAGACGACGGCTCGCCAGAGTCGCCCATCTACTTTTCGTTAGAGAAAATACAGGACAGCCGATGATGACGGCTCGCCGGAGCCGCGCATGCTTCTCATTAGAGAAAATACAGGCGCCGATGATGGCATGTCTGAGTCGTCCATCCGCTTCGCTACTTGTCTGAAACCAAATTACAGTCGGGGCGCTAATGAAATTTCATCAATAGACGTATTGGCTCAGCATCAGTCGGAGATGTGGACAGAAACGATGTCTAGTTAATTTAGTTAAAAGTCAAATTTAGTACTCCAACAAGGGGAGAGATACAAAGAAACATAGTTTAAACAAATCCAGTGGTACGGGAGAGATGCAAACACAATTCAGTAGTACCCAACAAAGCTAGGAGAGAGATCCAAACATAACTCGACACAACAAATGAACACGCAAATACATCCACTAATCATCAGCGGATGAACTTCGCGTTGTAACGCTTTGTGAGCAGACGGGGTAACACTGTCTTGAGCTGCAAATCGACTCGGCCGATAATTTCCTCTCTCCAGTTGCCCTGTCACACAGTTTTTAGGTTATTAGTCAATCACCCTAATGAAAAGACCATAGTTTTGCATAGAAAGACTTCTACCTGTGTAAATCTCTTGAAATGCTGGTGGTAATGCGCCGTTACCACACTTGAGAAATGTAAAGCTCCGAATACATTTTGTGAGAAGCCGCTAGGGTGCTGCACCAAATCATCATCACTGGAACTCATAATACTCGGCCTCATAACTTGTCGTACTTGATAGGCAATTATGCTCTTTAACGTTGGGTCAAAGTTTGAAGCAACTTGTTTCCAGTTAGCTCCAGGGTCAGCATTTGCTCGCAGCCAATTTCTTTGATTATCGGTAGGTATCTCTGAATGGAATTTGTGGTACATGAGCTGCCGCCTATGAGGCGAAAGGAGGACAGGGTGGCCCAAGACATCTCCAACTCTAATTGACAATCATTAATTATAATTTGTAAGACAAATATATTAAAGTCAGCAAAAGAACAAACATACTATTCTAGTATGGTTTAGAATTATACCCTACTGTTTGATACCCGAGAAGATCAATAAAATCTAGCAACTCATCATCCTCCCATCTGCTGTGAATCGCGTTCTTTATCATCTCGCCAAACGCAACCCGAAGTGGCCTCATGTTGTTTTCTCCCGCCAGCCTCGTACGAGTGCGCAATGGGTCGATTTTTATTCTATCATCAATCATATGCTAGCTCGCAGGATTGGCCAATTCAACCGATGTAGACCCTGCACTCCAAATCTTCTCAATGGCCAGGTACGCAGTCCTGTATAAATGATAAACACATCTGGTAAGCTCTACCAACCTGGATCAATATAGACATCACACTAACAGCTACAACTCAACTTGTGTGCGGTACACAAAGATGCTGCAGTCATCACATAAATATCACACACACAAACTATGATGCTGTCTTGGCCCTTAGTAACTAGCAGAAAAAACAACAAATACAGTTCAGTAAGAAATAGAGCAAAATATAAAGGAAGCAACTTTATTTATGCAAATGATTGAAGTAATTTCAGTTAGAAGATATGAGCAAAAATATAAAGCAAGTAACGGCAGAGCTCGACGTTAAGAGAAGAAACCATGAATGGAAGATATTAGGCCTTCCGGACCAAAAAGCAAGGCTATGTGCATTCGCGGACAGATGCTGTCAGTGGCAACCTTATAACACAGCAACTTCACTAAAACAGAAGGCGCGTGTATTCAGTGATTTTGTAGTGTACATGTTGGTGCTATTGTAATAGTATGCTGTATGAGGACTCAAGTGCAAAAGTATAAATAAATAAAGGGGCTGCGGTCCAGGGGAGACAGTTAACTTTCCCCATTTTCTACTTGGTTATCAGAGCTATCTTCTTCTCTACCCAGATCAGCCCTCAAAACACTAGCCACCACCTTGCTCTTCCGAGCACCACAACTCCACCACCAGCCGCTCCTGCAAGGAAAGACACGTCTTTCAGCGAGTGGAGCAGCTCCTTGCTGCGCCGCCTCATAGGCGGACGCAGGTCACTGCGGCACCGCCTTGTAGGCAGGCTTAGGTGCACTTGGTGTTGCAGCAGCAATGTGCTAAATCAGACAAGACCTGCTGGAGATAATTCCTAGTGTGCTATTTTTTCAGTTCCTGGTCTAGAGGAAGAGTTTTTTTTTTTTGCGGGGAAGGTCTAGAGGAAGTGTTGCCCTGGTCCAGATCAAAAGGAAGAAGGATTTGATTAGAGAAGAGGTCTGGTCTGTGTAGATGATGGATGTGGAGATGCTGAGTGGATACTGAGATTTGATGTGTTAAGGGTTGTACTGGCTGTAGAGTAAATGTAATACACTGCAGCATATCCTGCTGAGCCCCCGCGCTGGCGCCGGCAGAACCCTAGCCTCGGAGACAACAACCACCACCACTACTGCTCACCCATCCCTCTTGGCACCCTCAACACCATTTCCTCTCCACCTCTGATGCCTCCAGGAGCGTGAGCAGGCAAGCAGCTGTAGCACAAGGGTGAGGCAGGTGGGGGTAGTGAAGGAGGGCCCGGCAAGGAGAAGAGGCGGCACCGGAGGGCGCGTCGGGTGGCGCCGGCAGGGAAGGAGGTGTTGCAGCATGCGGGAGGGGACTAATTTACCAGGTGCCGTGATGCCCCTTCTCCACTCTTTTTAGAGATCTAGCGTGGATGGTTTCTTTGAAGAGATTTGCAAGTTTGCGCACATGAATAATGGCAACACTCTTAAGGAGATTTGCTAGTTTAACTTTGTGCCTGGAAACTGTACTGCAACTTATTTATAAGGGAAAGTATTTCAGCCCTTGTGTAAAACATTTGATTCCTTGTGTAGACATGATGGGCATATCTAGTCCTGCAAGTATTTGCACCTCATTCTATACTCATATTCTGATTGATTTTGTCATTAATCTAGACATGCTGCACTAGTACTATTGCATTTATTTTTGTGCATCTGCATGTCGGTCAAGTATGGTGTGTGCATGCATGTCCTGAAGATTTCATCTCAACCGTCAAGTCATAATCAAGAACATTTTTCTATCTGAATTGTATTGGTAATACTGAACATTTGACAGGTCTTGCCTGAACATGTGAATAGCACAAAATGTGACATTGGATCTTATGTTCTTTCAGAATAGGAAACTTGGGAGTGTTCCTTCTCTGTCAAACTCTGGCAGACTGCTTGTGGGGAGATAAATGGGACACATCAGTACAGCAAAAAATTGTTCAAGTAGAAAAGAAGGATATTCGAGAGCGTCATGTTTGTTGTTTGCAGGTAAATCTATTTTGCCTATCGCAATAAAATCTTCTTTTTCATTATTGAATATAAAGATCAACCAAAATTGCTGTCACATTTTCTTCCAGCATCTTTAAACAAGTTCTTTCTAGTATTATTCTTGACATGATCTGAATATATGTGAATTAGCCCCTTCTTTTCGTGGCATGTATATTAGTCCATATACACAGAATGTTGAAACTATAACACATTTCAGATGTTCAATACTTAGCTAGCAATTAATATGCAACTGATAGAATACTGCTCTATATGTACATTTTTTGTTCCTCTACGACTGCTTAACAAGGTAGTGGCTTTACAACTTTGTTTACATTGCCAGCCCTCAGAGTGGACGTTCTGGACAAGGCGGCATGATAGATGATACGTGCTACCTAACCATGCATATTTGTATCGGGATGTGTGCCATATTCATTTTTCCATGCTTAGAATTGGCCAAAATCCCGGAAAACAATATCATCCTGACAAGCAGCAGACTAGGTGAGGCAGAATTGAATAGGGTGGTGGGCGTTGGTTGGGTGTAAATTGTTCCATGCATTCATTGGCCAATGCTGTTGGCGGTAAAAGAGAAGGCACAATCATTCAGTAAAATCACTAGTGGCAATTAGCTATATTCCAGTGATTTGGGAGAGTAAACAATTTTTTTGGCATATTAGGAGGGACAAGCTTGTAGTTACCAAAGATTACAATAACAAAAATAGCTACCACTGTTTACTAAGGTTGAGTTTGTTGCATATTAACAAGCTACTTAGTGCTCAACCCAAAAAGGTGGTGTTGTATAATGGCAGAACAACACCGGGAAAAGAAAAAATAATAAACCATAGAAGAGATGCATGTGGTGATAACTGAGGTGAGCTCCCAGTGCATAAATAGACCAGTAAAAAAAGCAAAGTGCTATGAGTATGGTTATTACAATGCCATATCATCAACTGCTGGCTTATTCTAGGCGTCATGTTCTAAATTGGCAATTCGTTTTTTTCAGTTTGTAGGAGGATTTGACACAGAGACGATGGATGCACTTGAGGGGCCCAGGAACCTTGTTCATGTCAGGAACGGTACACAGTAAGAAGGCAATTTATTGCTGCATGATGTGTAGAATTTGGTAGTTTATGATCCTATGTGTATGTGCTCTCGAATACATGCAAGCCTGGCTGGTTCAGATATATACTATATATGGTTGCTGCTTATACGATGTTCGGTAGGAGTGTTTGTCAAGGTGTTGCTTACAGTATAAATGATTCTCAACCCACTCCAGCAAATGAATTCCACCCATGTATATGCTCTGAGTTTAGTTCGGTTGGATGGGAAAATAGAGTTAGTTTGGCTATGTATGGGCTGAAAAAAAAACATACCTGATCAACTGCTGCACTTCAACAGGGATAGATGTCCTTTTGTCTGATGGTTGTTTGCTCGTTAACCAACCGGTCAGAGAAGAATTAATAATCGAAGTAAATCCGCAGACGACTTCAGATATCTGGGTATTGAAGCCTCCAACAAAGGGTTTTAGAATTCCAATATGATTCAGCGTTGTTGAACTTCTCACCATCGTATCCTCTACACTCACCCACTGATTTGCTGCCTCGACTAGAAACATAGCTTCCCTTGAATTAGTGTTATCTCGAGCCTTGATACCTTGTATCATTCCCCCCTCGAAGGAAAGATCTTCCCTATTGCTTCCATGAAAGATGTGCCCATGTTTCCATCCTTGTTGGTTACTGTACTTGCGGAACTTATACAAGTCAATGGAAGTACCCCGGTTCATGTACAGGTGGTTTACATGGGTTTCAGAAGCCTCCACGATGGCTGACAAACCATCCTACACTTGCACCAAAATGATATATTGTTACAATGATGTTTAGATATTAAATAAAGAAATGATCCAATGATTCACTAGAGGGAAGGGAACATCAAAATTCATGTTGATGAAAGTTCAAAGTGACGACGATAAGGAAGAATTAACTTCACATAAAACAATCAATTATCAAAACTGCATGTAGACAATTAAAAATGTAAATTGATGAGTTACAGAAACAATCACAATGCACATATATTGATCACTGACGGGACATTACAAAACAGAAGTGTGAAGAGAGAATTGTTAGGGGCGCTTACATGATCCGCCTGCATTGCTTGGCCCTGATCCATTGCTTGTTGAAAATACTCAGATCACCTCGGGTCACTGCATTGTCTCATCAAAGTCAGTGAGAGCGAGGGAGAGGCATGCCATTCAGCCCACAATGAACAAATCATGATTCAGGTTGATAACAATTACTCCCTCTGTTTTTATTTAGTTCGCGTATTAGCTTTGGTCAAAGTCAAGCTTTGTAAACTTTGACCAAATTTATAGACAAAAATATTAGCATATATAGTAACAAATCAATACTACTAGATTCATTGTTGAATGTACTTCCATATCATGTAGATTTGTTATGGTAAATATTTATACTCTTTTCTATAAACTTGGTCAAACATTAGGAAGTTTGACTTTGGTCAACCCTAATATGCAGAGTAAATAAAAACGGAGGGAGTACTAAAGAAAGCATAATGCAGATCTATCTACAAAAATAAAAAAGGGAAGAATGATGGGATGAACACACACACCTGTCCCCTTGTTTCTCTCCTCCAAGCGGCAGAAAAATGTGTCAATCCTTCCTCCTTGTCCAAACTGAGCAAAAGAAGAGATTAGTAAGTCCAAAAATCACCATGAATCACACAAGTTGGACGCGATCAGTGAAAGCTAGTCAATCGAATACACCAACTAAAAATTGCTCATCTAGGTCAGTCAACATTTCTAAATTACCTGTCCAGTTGTACAGGAGCCATGTCCATTAATCAAAAACATTACTACCATGATGACAGACAATAACAAAGGGATCGAGAACAAACACATGTAGGGTTAAAGTACACCAAGAACAGATTAAAGTAGATGATGACACATCAAGTATTCAGGCATGGGCAGTGATAAATAAATTAACCTCTCAATGATCTGTTGTTAAATCCTGAGTTCGCGCAGGGAATTAACTAAGAGTGAAACTCATAAGCACTTTTTTTTTGGAATCAGAGGGGAAAACATATGATTTCACTAAAATGAATGCTATCATCTACATTACACTCGTGTCATCTTGTTGGCGTGGAACAGATTCAAAGACAACTTTGATGCTAACCCGTACGTCCTGAATATGGGAGCAGATCGGGAGAAACTGACTGTGATGGCGGCGCTGGGGCGTGGGGGGAGAAGAAGAGAGAGCCAAGTTTCGGCTTTCGGGAGTTACCTCGATCTTCTTGCGCTGCAGGGCGTAGGGGGGACCGGGGGAGGCGCCGCGCGAGCGAGTTCGGAGGCCGGCCGCGCCGCCACACAGCACACACAGCCACAGGAGGGAATCCCTAGGATTTTTAGGGTTGTTCGAGATTCTATATGTACAGTACATACACGCCAAACAGGCCGCAACCCCAATAGCTCTCGCCTCGCTGGGTCGCTCGAGGGATTTGGCGCCGGGACCTCCTGTCCTCTGTATACCGTTTAAAATAATTTCGTTTCTTCTTTTTTCTACTTTAATAATTTGATATTTCGAAAAAGTTCCAAATTATTTTTTTGCGGAAAAAAATCATGATTTTGAAAAAATGTTCTTCTATTCAAAAAATGTTATGAACTTGAAATTTTTTTTCAAAAAATGTTTATCAATTACAAAAAAGTTTTCTGATTCAAAAAATATTCATGCATTTCAAAAATGTTCATCAAAACTAAAAAATAGTGAATTAGAAAAGAATTGTGAATTTGTAAAAATGTTCAAAAAATGTTTGTCGATTCGAAAAATGTTCGTCGATTAAAACCAATGTGCACGGGTTTCAAACGTTCACAATTTCAAAAAAGAATTGTGAATTTGTAAAAATGTGCATAGATTCGAAAAAATAGGAATAAAAAATAGAACAGTAAAAGAAAAAAATAACGTAAAAGAGAAGGAAAAAAACCAAAAAAGGGAAACAAAAGAAAAATAATAAGAAAAAACAAAAACTGGTGACGCCTTTGCCCCAAAAGAGGACCGGACGTTGTAGGAGGTATGCGCTAGGTCGCTAACGAGCGATTTACCCGTTGAAAGCACATTTGCTCCCTTGATGGTTTTGATAATTCATGTCAACATACATTTGTTGGACTAACGTTTTCATCTAGTATATTTAGGAGAAGTTCAACATAGGCCTGGCAATGACATGTGATTGTGGACACCTGAAGCTATAAAGGACAAGCATTGGCAAAAACTTCAAGACTCGGCATTTCTGGTTTAGTGATCAAATATCACATTGAGTCCATACGAAAGTCAATACTATTAAAAGGGGATGAGATTTTGATCATGAGTTATTTGCTCAAAGTGCTTGAAGATATTGAACCCTCAACCACTTCCCCACATTCCATTTGTCCAAATTCCCTAAGTCTATCTTGGTCCCACAAAACCATTCTTATCCGGGCCCATTGAGACATCCATGACAGCAGCCACACCTAAACCCTAGTAACTCGATGGCACCGAGATGACATTCGGTCCCACTGAAGTGCATGTGCCAAGTTTCAGTAACCTATTTGTTTCACTTTGGAATCTCCGCGTGAAGTAGAAGCGAGGAATTACTTAGGTCATCACACTTCGGTGCCTCCGAGCGAAGCCATTCAGTCCCATCGAAACGCCTAACGTATGAATCTTTTGCACTACACGGGGCCTTCGAGATTATAATCGGTTCCACCGAGTTGGGCATAAAGTGAGTAACGGCTAGAATCTTGGTGAAGACTATATATACCCTCCACCACCACTTGATACGTCTCCAACGTATCTATAATTTTTTATTGTTCCACACTATTATATTATCTATCTTGGATGTTTTATATGCATTAATGTGCTATTTTATATCATTTTTTGGGACTAGCCCATTAACCTAGTGCCCAGTGCCAGTTAATGTTTTTCCTTGTTTTTGTCTTTTACAGAAAATAAATCCCAAATGGAGTCCAAACGAAACAAATTTTTTTGAGGATTTTTCTTAGACTAGAAGACAACCACGAAGATTCGGGAGGAGGCCAGGAGAGCCACGAGTGGGCCACAAGTTCACAGGGCGCGCCCCGGGGGGCGCCCTGCAAGCTTGTGGGCCCCTCAGGACTCCACTAACCCTAATCTCAGCTCCATTAATACCCAAATATTCCTCGTATACCATAGGACACACCAAAAATACTTTTCCGCCGTCGCAAGCTTCTGTTCTCGTGAGATCCCATCTTGGGGCCCTTTTCGGTACTCTGCCGAATGGGGATTCGATCATGGAGGGCTTCTACACCAACCTTGCTGCCCTACTGATGATGTGTGAGTAGTTTTCCACAGACCTACGGGCCCATAGCTAGTAGCTAGATGGCTTCTTCTCTCTCTTGGATCTTCAATACAATGTTCTCCTCGATGTTCTAGGAGTTCTATTCGATGTAATCTTCTTTTGCGGTGCGTTTGTTGAGATCCGATGAATTGTGGATTTATGATCAGATTATCTATGAATATTATTTGAGTCTTCTCTGAACTCTTTTATGCCTGATTAAGGTGGCTTTGTATTTCTCTCCGATCTATTGATTTGGTTTGGCCAACTAGATTGATCTATATTGCAATGGGAGAGGTGCTTTGTTTTGGGTTCAATCTTGCGATGTCCTCACCCAGTGACAGTAGGGGTAGCGAGGCACATATTTGTATTGTTGCCATTAAGGATAAAAAGATGGGTTTTTTTTTACCATATTGATTGGATCTATCCCTCTATATCATGTCATCTTGCTTAAGGCGTTACTCCGTTCTTTTTAACTTAATACACTATATGCATGCTGGATAGCGGTCGATGTGTGGAGTAATAGTAGTAGATGCAGGCAGGAGTCGGTCTACTTGTCACAGACGTGATGCCTATATTCAAGATCATTGCCTTAGATATCGTCATAACTTTGCGCTTTTCTATCAATTGCTCAACAGTAATTTGTTTACCCATTGTATGCTTTCTTCAAGAGAGAAGCCTCTAGTAAAAACTATGCCCCCCCGGGTCTATTTCTCATCATATATTTTCAAATCTATAAAACCAAAAATACAAAACACCTTTCTGCAATTTATTTACTTTTATTTACTTTTATTTATCTTTTATACCTATCTCTATCAGATATCATCATTGCAATTAACCGTGAAGGGATTGACAACCCCTTTTTCGTGCTGGGTGCAAGTATTTCTTTGTTTGTGTAGGTGCAACTATTGGAGAGTTGTGTGTACCTTCTACTGCATTGATACCTTGGTTCTTAACTGAGGGAAATACTTATCTCTACTTTGCTGCATCGCTCTTTCCTCTTCAAGAGAAAAACCAACGCAAGCTCAAGAAGTAGCACCACTCACTCTTAGTGAGAACAACCAGGACGAAACTACACTTCCCGTATTCGCTTTCTAAGAGAGAACCACCTACACTTGTGTTGAGATCAAGGCATTCCGATCCAACCATTTGAACCTTGATTTCTAGCCTCCCGAAGTTGCTTTCCACTCCAATCCTTCCCCTACCCAAGCCAAATCTGTGAGAGAGTGATTGAGTGTTGAGGAGACTATCTTTTGAAGAACAAGAGCAAGGAGTTCATCATCAACAATAACATCTATTATCTTTTGGAGAGTGGTGTCTCCTAGATTGGTTAAGTGTCACTTGGGTGCCTCCAAGATCATGAGGAGTTTAACTAAAGAGTTTGTAAGGGTAAGGAGATAGCCTACTTCATGAAGATCTACCCCGAGTGAGACTAGTTCTTCGTGGGCATAGGCCATGGTGGAATAGACAAGGCTGCTTCTTCATGGACTCGCGCAGCCGTTACACTTCATGGGTTGAAGTCTTCATTAATGTGGATGTACGATAGCACAACCTATCGGAACCATGCCAAAAACCACAATCTCTTCATTGCGTTTGATCTTCCTATCTCTACCCCCTTTACTTTCCTTGCACTTGCATGTTGTACTATTTATGTTGCCCTATCTCTAGATATGCATGTGTAGAAAATATTGTTTGCAACTTAACTTGTGTAAAAATCTGCCTAAATATCAAGAAAAAAAACTGCACCTTTGGATCATTAAGTGTCCGTTCACCCCCACCCCTCTAGACCTATCTCTCAATTCTACAATTGGTATCAGAGCTTTGGTCTCCATTGCTTTGGCATTAATCACCATTGGAGAAAGATGTATGTGCCTACTTTGGGGAGTCTTAGATGTAGAGTGCCCATTCTTAATGGAGAGTACTATAACTTTTGGAGAGATGAAATGCTTGATATCTTTGATGAATTTAATTTGAGCAAGTATATTCGTAGCCAATATGTGCCTCCCATTGATCCCTTGCACCCCACTCATGAAGAGGAAATTGACATGCTTTGTAATCTTAGAGCCGTCAATCTTATCATTAGAGGATTACCTAAAGTTGTGCTTGTTTGTATGAAAAACTTTGAGTGCGCCTATACTTTATGGAAAGATTTGTTAAAACGCTATCCCAATTATTCTCTGAAGAATCTTGATGAAATTCTTCGTACGACCATTGCTTTTCATAAGATGAAGTCTGGTGATCCTAAATTTGATTCTTGTAAGTGCATCTAGTGCCACCCCTAGTTGGTTTTGGAGTATTGATGACAAACCTAGTTGAGGGACTAATGTGTTTGTGAGAATTGCAGGATAACACGGGTAGAAGTCCCACATTGATTCGGTTTTCCTAACAGAGATGACCCCTAAAAATGTATGAAGACATTGATGTCAAAGGTGGTATATGAAGATATTCACATCGAAGACTATGACAAGAGAAGACATCGCTTGAAGCCTATGGAACTCGAAGACTTAGATCTTTCGTAGTTCTTTTTCTTCTTTGTTGAGTCATAGGAACCACCGTACTGTTAAGTGGGGTCCAAGAGAACCAGTCAGAATGACTGAAGTGATGCTTAACCAAAACCTATGTCTTCGAGTGAAGACTATGAGAGCGAATCTTGTCCAGAGTCGGACAAGTCAGCTTTGCTTGTAGCCCAAGTAAAGTTGCCGTGTGAGTTTGAAATCTGACCGTTGGAACACGTGTCAGTTCCTTAGTGACCCAGGGTCATTTCGGACAAATCAGGTCGGGTTGCCTAGTGGCTATAAATAGCCCACCCCCTACAACCATAAACGGTTGGCTGCTCAGAGTTAGTGCATGGCTTTTGTCGTTTGAGAGCAACCCACCTCGAAGCCTTTGAGAGAGAATTCCTTGCGAGGATAAAGCCCTAACCACCCAGAGCCAAAGAGAGTTAGGCATCACTTAAGTCTTCTTGTCTGTGTGATCTGAAGACTTATTACACTTGAGGACTGTGAATCCTCCAGCCGGTTAGGCGTCGCGTTCTGAGCATCCAAGAGACATTGTGGATCGCCGGTGAACGAAGTCTGTGAAGTTTTGGGAGTCTCCCTTGAAGACTTACCAGAGTGATTGGGCGAGGTCTGTGTGACCTTAGCTCAAGGGGAATACGGTGAGGACTGGGTGTCCTGAGCTGCGTGTTCAGGACTGGGTGTCCGGGACTGTGTGTCCTCAGGTTTAAATACCTAGCCGCCCTAACCAGACGTACAGTTGTCACAGCAACTAGAACTGGTCCAACAAATCATTGTCTTCAACAAGTCACTGGTTTCATCCTTCCCTTTCCTTTACTTACTGTTGGTCCTTGTGAAGTCATTGTATGATTGCACTATCTTTTATCTTCACTGAGTGACTGCGTGTTCTATTTGGCTTCATAATATCTTCCTACCTGATCCTTACTACCTAGCTACTATTAGTTATTGTGGTTTCACTTCATTGAATACTTGACTATGGTTTGCCTAGTGTAGTCTACCTTCCGCTGCATGGTAATAGGTTTATTTCTATCGTTTGTCTTCAAAACTTCCATGTTTTGAAGACTTTCATAAAAATCGCCTATTCACCCCCCCTCTAGTTCGATATAACGCACTTTCAATTGGTATCAGAGCAAGGTGTACTCCCTTGTTCTGTGTGATTCGGTTTAACCACCTGGAGTTTTAGCTATGTCGACTGCAGGGATAATTAAAGTCTCCGCTGCGTGCCCCGTCTTTGATGGAACTGAATATCCCTAATGGAAGAATAAGATGCGCATGCATCTTGAAGCCATTGACGTCGACCTATGGTATGTCGTCAAGAACGGCGTTCCCAAGGCTGGAGAAGGTGTCACTGCCGCTGACGTCAAGAAGTTCGTTCAACTGGACTCTACTGCCAAGAATATCATCTGTGGTCATCTGACCAAAGGACAGTATGGCCGCGTGAGTGCTTTGGAAACATCTAAGCTAGTCTGGGACTGGCTCTCCAAGGTCAACGAAGGCGTCTCAACCCAGAGAGATCAGAGAATCAGTGTCCTTCGCAACCTCTTCAACCGCTTCAAGAGAAATGACAATGAGAATGTCCAGCTCACGTTTGATCGACTCACTGACATCACAAATGAGCTTCAAGCCCTCGGTGCCACTGAGATCACCAAGCATGAAGTCGTCAAGACACTCCTGAGATCACTTGACAGTTCATTTGACACCCTAGCCCTGATGATTCAAGAACGTCCTGATTTCAAGACACTCGATCCATCTGACATACTTGAGAGGCTCAACACACATGAGTTTCAGCTTTCTGAGAAAAGAGATATTTACGGTCCCAACTATGGGCGAACTCGTGCCTTGAAGGCAAAAGCTGTCTCCTCATCTAAAGAAGAATTTGACAGCAGTTCTGATGACCCTGAAGACATTGGAAAGGAACTTGCTATGCTTGTGAAGAAGTTCCAAAAATTCACCAAGAAGAAAGGCTTCAGAAAGTCTTCACGGTCAAGCTCAAGGAATGATGAAGCTTCTGCTCATGACTACAAGAAGAAAACATGCCACAAGTGCAAGAAAACTGGCCACTTCATCTCTGAGTGTCCGCAGTGGGACAATGAGAACAAAAAGAAGAAGAAGAGCAACGAATATGACTCTGACGACAAGAAGAAGAAGAAATACTCAAAGTCTTCTTCCAAGTCTTCCTCAAAGTCTTCATCACACAAGAAGAGCTCATCTGGCAAGGCACGTGCGTTTGTTGGCAAGGAAATGGATTCAGAAGAGGAGTCCGCTTCTGAGGAGGCGGAGGTGGAGTCTGAGGAGGAGTCCGATTCTGGCGTTGCAAGTCTGGCTACAGCATACGTTGCCAAGTCCATCTTCAACACTGAAGATAATGACTTCATCACCGACACCGATGCAAATGACAAGGACTACTCCGCTCCTACCTACTGCTTCATGGCACGTGGTGCCAAGGTAAACACACGCGCTACTCACTATCAAACATCTAGTGAAGATGACTTTGATTGTGGTTCAAGACCCAGCTACAAAACACTTGCTAAAATTGCAACTGAACAACAGAAATCTATGGAACATATTCAAAAACTGTTAGACAAAAGCGATGATTTGTTAGGCGCTGAAATGACTCGATCTGAGTCCTTAATTGAAGACATAAAAAATCTTCATGTTAAGTATGAGGAACTTGAAAGTCGTCATGAAACCCTCTCAACAACTCATGAAAAGCTTTCCTATGATTATCTTCAAAGGAAGCAAGATCTTGAGAAATTGAGAGCGGCTCATGAAGATCTTCAAAAGGAAAACGAGTCACTTCGCGCCGAACAGATCAGTTCCGCTCAGGAAGGATTTGAACCACCATGTCTTAAATGCATTGAGCGTGATAATGCTACTTCTGTTGCTGAATGTTCTACTACTGCTACTGTTGCAATATCTTCAACGGTTGATGTGGTAACTAACCCCTCTATTGAGGATACCACTGCTATTGCTGATGAGAATGCTAGGTTGAAGACATTGCTTGAAACAGGGATGTACAAAAGTCTTAAAGGGCATCCGACACTATGTGATGTCCTCAAAAGGCAGATTCTGAACCGAAACCCGAGGAAAGAGGGTGTTGGGTTCGTAAGGAAAATGAATGCTGATGGCTCTTACTGGAAACCTGAGCAATACCCCAAAACCACATGGGTTGCTGCAAAGGAACCTTCAGCAGATCCATCCAATCTATCTGGCTTCACTTGCGCTAACCCCATTGTCATTGATGAATCCTTTGATGCAAACTATAAACTGTTTAAGAATCAGAATGGTGAAGTGTTTGCCAGGTATATTGGTACTAACTGTAGGAATGGGCCGCCTATGAAGAAGATCTGGGTGCCGAAAAAGTGTTTGGAAAATCTTCCTGTGAATGTCATCATGACACCACAGGTGAAGAAGACAAACCCCAGACCACAGGCTTCATACGGTCCAAAGGCTTCATACAGACAAAGGACTCACCTGAGTCGCACTAACGCAAATGTTTTGCAGGGAAACTATACTCAGGCCTATGAATATGAGCGCGGTTCATCGAACCGCCATGTTCATAAGACCAAGAACTATTCTGCTTATTCTTATGAGTACTATTGTCCGCCTGCAAGACTTTTTGCTAGGGCTCCAAAGCCAAAGTTCTCAGACGCTGCACTTAGACTTATTGCTTCTAAGCCACCCTTGAAGATGTGGGTCGCTAAGAAAGCTTAACTCTCTTTTGCAGGGAAAGGTCTCCAGCAGAAAACCAAAATCGTCTGACGCTATTGCTGGGGACCTTAAACATCTTGTAGGGTGCAAGATCAAATGCCCGAATGGTCTTACTATGTACTTCATTCCTGAATCGCTTGCTACTCTCCCTATCAGTCCTAATCTGGATCTAAGCTTTCACAACCCACTGGTTCGTCAAATGTTTTTGCTTCACAATTCTCTTCGTGAAGCTTATCCCCCTAACTGCACTGTAGGGTACGACACCAGCGTCTTCAGAATGGATTATTGATAGTGGGTGTACCAATCACATGACTGGCAAAAGAAGCCTTCTTATGGACTCAACCTTACGTCCATCCGACAAGAGTCACATCACATTTGCTGACACTGGTAAAAGTAAGGTATTGGGTCTAGGTAGAGTTGCAATCTCAAAGGATCAACACATGGATAAAGTCATGCTTGTTGAATCCCTTGGCTTCAACTTAATGTCTGTCTCAATGCTTTGCGATTTGAACATGATCGTAATATTTGGAAAATATCGTTGCCTCGTTCTAATGGAATCTGACAAGTCTCTAGTGTTTGAAGGGTATCGGAAAGATGATTTGTACGTGGTAGATTTCTCAGCAGGACCACAGCTTGCCATATGTCTTCTAGCAAAAGCTTCAGAATGATGGCTCTGGCATCGGAGGCTAGGGCATGCTGGCATGAGGAACCTCCACACCCTTGCAAAGAAGAAGCATGTCATAGGCATCGAGGGCGTCAAGTTCAAGAAAGATCACTTATGCGGTGCCTGTGAAGCAGGAAAGATGACGAGGGCCAAACATCCCTCGAAGACAATCATGACAACTACTCGACCCTTCAAACTGCTCCAAATGGATCTTTTCGGTCCCACTCATTACTCAACTCTTATTACTACTGCTTGTCTTTATGGTTTTGTCATTGTTGATGATTATTCTAGATATACTTGGGTGCACATAATCCTCTACAAGACTGAAGTGCAGGATGTCTTCAGACGCTTCGCCAATCGAGCAATGAACAACTATGGCGCCAAGATAAAGCACATCAGAAGTGACAATGGCACTGAATTCAAGAACACCGGCCTTGATACATATCTTGATACTTTGGGCATCACACATGAATTCTCAGCCCCGTACACGCCACAGCAGAATGGCGTCGTCGAACGCAAGAACAGAACACTCATTGAGATGGCTCGAACGATGCTTGATGAATACAAGACTCCAAGAAAATTCTGGCCTGAAGCCATTGATACTGCATGCCATACAATCAATCGTGTTTATCTTCACAAGCTTCTGAACAAGACATCTTATGAGCTCCTTACTGGCAAGAAGCCAAATGTCAGTTACTTCAGAGTATTTGGTGCCAAGTGCTGGATTAAGGATCCACATCACACTTCAAAATTTGCACCAAAAGCACATGAGGGTTTTATGCTTGGATATGGAAAGTATTCACACTCCTACAGAGTCTTCAATCTCTTTCATTATAAAGTGATTGAAATAGTGGATGTGCGGTTCGATGAGACTAATGGTTCACAGAGAGAGCACCTACCAAATGTGCTAGATGAAGTTCTATCCAGTGAATCAATCAAACTAATGGGAACTAGAGAAATCATACCCTCTGAAGCTCAACCTGAAGAGGAACTTATCATCTCTGCACCTGATCAACCTGAAGACAATGCTCAGCCTGAAGACAATCCCACTAACAATGACAATGATCAGCAAGAGCAAAATCTTCGCCCTGTACATCCTCGTGTTGCCAATGAAGTGCAGATTGAGAGAATAATTGATAGCATCAATGCACCCGGTCCGCTCACTCGTTCAAGGGCAACTCAGCTAGAAAATTTTTGTGGGCACTTCGCATTCGTCTCAATAACAGAACCCAAGAAAGTTGAAGAAGCCTTCATGGAACCTGAATGGATTCAAGCTATGCAAGAAGAGCTTCAACAGTTGGAGCTGAATAATGTATGGGAACTGGTTAAGCGTCCTGACCCTCGGAAGCACAATATAATAGGCACCAAATGGATATACCGCAACAAGCAAGATGAGCATGGTCAAGTTGTCAGAAACAAAGCTCGTCTCGTTGCTCAAGGATATACTCAAGTGGAAGGCATTGACTTCGATGAAACATTTGCTCCCGTGGCTCGACTTGAAGCCATACACATACTGCTGGTCTATGCAAATCATCATAACATACTTCTATATCAAATGGATGTGGAGAGTGCTTTTCTCAATGGCAAGATTGAAGAAGAAGTGTATGTTGCACAACCGTCTGGCTTTGAAGATCCAAAACATCCTGACATGGTATACAAGCTCAACAAGGCACTGTATGGCCTCAAACAAGCCCCTCGGGCTTGGTATGACACACTCAAATACTTCCTGAAGAGCAAAGGCTTCATACTTGGTTCCCTCGACCCCACTCTCTTCACGAAGACATATGATGGTGAACTGTTTGTGTGCCAAATATATGTGGATGACATTATCTTCGGCTGCACCAATCAGAAGTACAGTGAAGAGTTTGGATATATGATGCAAGAGCAATATCAGATGTCCATGATGGGAGAGCTGAAGTTCTTCCTTGGTCTTCAAATATGACAGCAACGCAACGGCATCTTCATATCTCAAGAGAAGTACCTCAAAGATTGCCTGAAGAAGTTCGGTATGCAAGACTGCAAAGGCTTCACGACGCCAATGCCAGCCAAACATCATCTGGGTCCCGACGACAATGGTAAAGAGTTTGATCAAAAGGTATACCACTCCATGATTGGTTCTTTACTTTATCTATGTGCATCTAGGCCAGATATTATGCTTAGTGTTTGCATGTGTGCTCAATTCCAAGCGGCACCAAAGGAGTCGCATCACTTAGCTGTGAAGCGAATTCTTCGATATTTGGCTCACACCCCAACTCTAGGATTATGGTATCCAAAGGGCTCAGAGTTTGATCTGGTTGGATTCTCGGATGCTGATTATGCTGGTGACAAGGTGGATCGCAAGTCTACATCAGGGCACATGTCATTTTCTGGGACGATCACTTGTATGTTGGTCTTCAAAGAAGCAGAACTGTGTATCTCTCTCCACTGCTGAATCTGAATACATTGCTGCTGGATCTTGCTGCGCTCAGCTTCTGTGGATGAAGCAAACACTCAAGGACTATGGCATTCATCTGAAGCAAGTGCCACTCTACTGCGACAACGAAAGCGCCATCAAGATTGCCAACAACCCAGTTCAGCACTCGAAGACAAAGCACATTGAAATTCGTCATCACTTTCTCAGAGATCATGTTGTGAAGGAAGATATTGATATCATACACGTCAACACTGAAGAGCAATTGGCAGATATCTTCACCAAGCCCTTGGATGAGAAGAGATTTTGCAAGTTACGGTGTGAGCTAAATATCCTGGAATCCTCAAATGTCCTGTGATCAGGCACACATCCTACACTTATGCATATTGATGACTTAGATGTGCAACACACGAAGTAAAGTATATCTTCAATCAATGAAGACATACATTCTAAGTGTGAATACATTAATGTGGAATTTGACTTCGGAGCGCCACGATAATTGTGCGCCGTGTCTGGGTCTAATACTTCCTATACGGTGGGTAACGCCACCACCAAATGTTTTTGAAGTGTTTCACTCATGGCGTTCATTTGCTATGTCTTCACATTTGGTTTGGCTTCAATCTCAACATGTCTTCATGATTATCTTCACTATGTGATTATATATATATATATATATATATATATACTAGTGTTCTGTCCTCTACAGCATTCACTTATAGCTATGTCTTCTTGTTGAATCTTTTGAACTAAGTGAATGTGATCGGACCCTAACCTCTCTATGCTTTCTATCTCAAACTCTATCTCTCCAAATCATATGCATTCTATTGAAACTGTCGGATGTCTTCTCTGCGTCCTTGTCAGCAAAAAATACAGAGACAAACATTAAGTCCATTTTCAATGCTCATTCCTTCACCTGAAACCCAGAGAAGTGGGAACGACCACCCGACAATCCAGGCATGCGTGGGACGTGGAACAACCCCCGATATGCTGCATGATGGCCACGTGTTCCTCAGATGTGAATCGCCAGGGGCACCTGTGTAATAACACTGAGCCGCCCCTGTCCCTATAAATACACGCCTCACCACAGTCATTATCTCTTCTTCCACTCTCGCACGAACCCTAGCGCCACCACTAGCTCTTCACGACGCCGGCGACGAAGCGCTTCGCTGCCGCAACCTCTCCGATGCCGTCTTCACGCCGACCGCAGACATCGTCTTCTCCGCCGTTGCCGTAGGTGTTCTCCGTCGCCAAGTTAGGGTACGGACGATCGAACTGCTCGGCCTCCTCTTCCACTCCGTCTAGCAGTTCTACGTGTGGTAAATAAACTTCCTTTTTACGGCCTTTGATCCTATAGCTTGTCACTCTTTCTACCACAAGCTGTTTCTATTCACACAAGTTGGATCTCTTTCATACTGCATCTCATAACATGCCTAGTATATTCACTTATGCTTCACAAAGTAGTTAGATTCCTCACTTGTACTGATCTCTGGATTCGTACAAATCTGGAACCAACTCCTTATCTATGAGTGAATGTCTTCGCACGATGAGGTCAATATCTTCTAAACTGATTTATCTTCAAAATCTTCTGAGAATGCATATGACCTCTTCCTCTTCCCTCGCACCTTAATGCTGTCACAGGTACATGTCCGTGGGAGAATCCCTTGGTTCTCATAGTCTGCATTCATTTGCAGAATTCTTCAACATCATATAAATTCTCCCGAAGCCAGTTCCTGTTTGTCCAGCAAGCAAAAACCTTTGAAGCCTTTGAACGTATTGAAGCCTTTCAGAGAAATCAGCAAGGAAGGGTGGCAGGAAGCGTTGAGGAGAAACATCAAGAGATCTGCCCGATGACCTCTCAGAGCTGTACAAGACAGATCCTGAAGAGGATTATAATCAGCGCAAGACACGAATCCAATGGATTCGACGCTATTGGGCAGAACAGTGGTTCAAGTACAGATTGTGACAAAGGAATATGCTGAAAAGAATGCCATCAAGCGACCATGGGGAGACATCCTCTACAAAAATCTTCAACCCAGGACCAGAGATGAAGCCATTGAACAAGGTTCTATCCCTGTATGGTCCGTGGACCACAGCCTGCGGATGCTGACCCATCGTCATGCTATGGTGTCGTGACGATAATCTGTTTAAGCGCAACTTCCAGTTTGCCCAGAACTCAGCGAAGCAGAACAAGAAGTCTTTGGGATTAGACTTCAACCCTGGTCCTCTGCTCCCCATGTTGATGGAACTCGTGAAGCTGAACCCAATCTTCTTGGGCCCTTCTACAACTTGAAGGTCTCATCACTCACATCGTGGTTCAAGGGACGACCGTGAATGAGCTTGCAGATGACACTGAATCAGATGAAGCGCCTGCAGTGCCGAAGCCAAAGAAGTTGAAGCAGCCTAAAACTTCAAAGCCTGCCTCTGCACCAAAAATCTCACGGGCGAAGCCACTGGCCACTGCACCTCCAAAGACAGTGTGCAGTCTGAAGATTTGTCACGCATCTCCAAGCCCAGAAGGTCAAGATGCCTCGGCCACACACCGGCCAAGAACTGACTGCTGCTGCCATTCTTCGAATGATGCCATTGATCGGTCCAGTGATGAAGATCTTGCAGATGACGCTCTTGAGCAACTCATCAAGAGCAAAGAAGAAGCAGAAATCTTTCAATGATCTGCTCTCTTTGACGTGACAATCATCCACAACTTCATTGATGAGTGGTTTGACACGCCCAACATCAGCTTCGAAGATCTGCAACTTACCCATTGGCTCAGTGTCACCTTCCATGGCGCCATTGCTTCAGATTAGCTCTCGCCCAAGCGCATTGTTGAACTGAAGCAAAAGATTGACTTTGAGAAAGCTCAGTTCAAGAAGCATATGGCCAAGCTCAGTGTGCAAGAGGTGAAAAACTTCAAGATTATGCTGCACGAGCTCAAAGAAGCCTTTCTCAAGAAACGCGCAGAAGTCAGGGTTCTCGTGAGCGCATGAAGAGCCTGGCTGACAAGTGTGTGCAAGGCTACAACGAGGCTGAGAAGCGCAAGGCCCTTGGGCGTCCGGGCATTGATCCCAGGATGGCTGCCAAGCAGAAGAAGAAGCCCACTGTGGCGAACCAAACGCACCAAGGCAGGAAGCAGATCCCATTGTCTCCCAACTAGCATGACTGGCTCGAAGCCAAAGGCCCGGTCAACTGCTTCAAAACTGAAGAAGAGAGGACTGCTGAGGCTGAAGCAAGGAAGAGGAAACATCCTGAAGCATCTGCTCTTGCCCCCTCCCAGAAGCAGCGGAAGACCAAGAAGGAACGGGCTGCTCCCACAGAGCCCTTGATTGTTGAACCCATCTCCATGGTTCGCCCTGACGCTGAACCTCAAGAGCGCCAACTGACTGTCCATGAGCCTGCTTTCACAGGGGCTCATGAAGCTGAAGACTTTCCAGCAGCTGATCCCATCGCTGCTGAAGACATTGGTCACCATGACCATGATGATGCATTTCTTCCTCAGCTTGAGCACCAACAGGTATCATCGCCTATGCTAACGCACAGCGAACTCATCAGCATTGGTCGTCCTCTGACGCCAATTGCTCAGGATGCATCATGGGCTGATCGCCCACAAGCACAAAAGGAAGAAGACTTTGAGGCCCAGCCAACTCCAACTCCACAGGCGTCGCCAACGTTACGCAGGCTTCGCAAAGGACCAAGGCCTCCAGTCTCTGAGTCTGAAGCTAAAATGCTGAAGACATTCCGGCTGCATAACCGATGAAGAAGAAACCCCAAAAGCTGCTACTCCCCCGTCCCACCAAGAAGCTGTTCTCGAGGAGAACGTGACTGTGGACCCTCCAGCTCGTCAAGTGGAGGTTGAGAATCTCGAGGCTGCCACAACCAATGAGCCAATGACGCTGTCATGGCTGAAGCCAGTGTGGAGCCTTCAGCAACCCAAGCACCAGAAGTCAGTGAAGCAATGATGCTACTGCTTCTGTTCCTGCGCCTGCTGCTGGTCCTCAGTTTGACTACCATGTTGAGCACAGGCCTCAGGTACAGAAACCAATCCCCAGATTGCCCAGGTTTCCAGGTCCTGCATCAGCACCTGGATCCTTCAATGTCAATGGCTTCAACGCAGACAACACTTTCTTCAATAGCTCCAGGAACCCCTACTCAAGGGAAAGAATATCATCTGATCGGTTCTGGAGCTATGCAGCGAAGCTATTACTCCTGCATTCTATACAATCAAGGTCGATCTTCCCACATAAGCGTCTTGACATTGAAGCAATAGCTGGTCTGCCCTGTCTGGAAGAAGCTCTGGATTGCTTCAAAGAGGTTGGATTGCTGGTGTTCGTCACCGACCAAGAGCACTGGAATGAAGAGTTGCTGCTCCAATTCTATGCCACACTTCACATCCGTGGGTACAACAGAGATCCGAAGACTTGGGTCCTGGAGTGGATGACAGGAAATGTTCATCACGAAGCCAAAGCCTTTGATATCATTGAGCTCACTGGTCTGCCCACTCCTGGCGATCTCTACGAACATGGCTGTCAGCTTCACAGTGAAGCTGTGGAGAGCATCTTTCAGAAGCCTGAACCTAACATGAGTCAGATGCTCAGTATGATGAAGCCATTGCCCCAAGATGCTGCATATCCCAAGGAGTTCTTCGTTGAAGACCTTGAGTATCTGCCAAGGACTATTTATCACATCATAAGGCGAACTCTCTGGCCCATCAAAGGACATTCTCCACATGCCAAGCTGGAAGGTGCAATGAAGACTTTGGTCTTCTATATTCTTCATGGCAAATGCTTCAATGCACAGGACTTCTTCATCCGCCAACTTGCTGCATCAGGCTCTGATCTTTTTGGCTTGAAGTTCTACGCTCCATGGATAATGCGGCTGATTAAACTCCACTCCGCTATCTCATATCAGCCATCTGCTCGCAATCATCGGATCTTTCTGCCTGATGTGGATATGTCTTTTGAAGCCATTTATCCTGAGCCTGCCAAGGAACCTCTAAGTCTTCAGAATGCGGAGCATCAAAGTTTTTCTCAGAACATTGAAGGAGTTGAAGCAGTCACTCGTGTGTATCCTTTGGCTGGAACTACACGTGCACCACATCCTGCCCTTACTGAAGCCACCGAAGCACAATTGCCCAACGACCCAAGAAGCGCACTCGTGTTCTAATGACCGAGAGCTTCTGGTGGCTCTTCATCAGAAACAGGATAGGCATCATGACTGGCTGAAGCGCCAAATGCAAAGCCTCTTGGTGGATGTCAACCGCATTCGCAATCTTGCCACCAAGAATGCCTTTGTTGCCCATGAAACCTCTCGACGCACATGGAAAGGGCTGACGCTGATGTGCTCTGAAGATGATCTTCAAGAGGATGGCTTCTCTGACGCTTCAAGTTTGACTCCACACCTCCTCGAAGGGCAGTGCTGCGACGAACTCCATCTCTTGAAGACTCTGAGTTCTCTTCCTCTGCTGCAACTGTGAATGCCAGAGTGATCGAGGATGAAGACGATGCTACTTCACCGCCACCTCCTTCAGCACGCTTCGACACTGCTCCAAGTTCTTCTGCACCGCCGAACACCACCGACGACCCTGCTGCTTCACCTACTCTTCATGGGAACGAGTAGATGCTCTATGTCTTCAAACCTTTTTGGTCCTTACTGACAAAAGGGGGAGAAGCATATGAGTTTGATAGTCTTCAAGCGGGTCCATATGGGCGGGTGCTTTATATTTTGCTTCGTGTTTACAACTCTCGTTTTGATACATTTGGTTCTTTGAGTTGTAACACTTAAACTCGATGGTCGTCTGCTACTTATTTGCCACTTTGTGATGCGATGATAAATTCCGCATGTGCGACGATAAATTCCGCACTTAGATCATTTTGCAGACGTCCATTTTCCATTATGCATGTCATTATCTTCACATACCTTCACATGCATAGTGGATTGTCATCATAAGTTGAAGAGGATCTCCACAAGCACAACCTGCCATGTGCATTTGCATTCCAAAAGCAAATTACTTATATGCACATCTTCAGGGGGAGCCCTTGCAACTTATGAAGACAATTCCTTATCCTTTACAATTTCACATATTATATTCCCCGTTGAAAACTTCAACTAGTTTGTCATCAATCACCAAAAAGGGGGAGATTGTAAGTGCATCTAGTGCCACCCCTAGTTGGTTTTGGAGTATTGACGACAAACCTAGTTGAGGGACTAATGTGTTTGTGAGAATTGCAGGATAACACAGGTAGAAGTCCCTCATTGATTCGGTTTTCCTACCAGAGATGACCCCTAAAAATGTATGAAGACATTGATGTCAAAGGTGGTATATGAAGATATTCATCAAAGACTATGACAAGAGAAGACATCATGAAGCCTATGGAGCTCGAAGACTTAGATCTTTCGTAGTTCTTTTTCTTCTTTTGTTGAGTCATAGGAACCACCGTACTGTTAAGTGGGGTCCAAGAGAACCAGTCACAATGACTAAAGTGATGCTTAACCAAAACCTCTGTCTTTGAGTGAAGACTATGAGAGCGAATCTTGTCCAGAGTCGGACAAGTCAGCTTTGGTTGTAGCCCAAGTAAAGTTGCCACGTTTGTTTGAAATCTGACCATTGGAACACGTGTCAGTTCCTTAGTGACCCAGGGTTATTTCGGACAAATCAGGTCGGATTGCCTAGTGGCTATAAATAGCCCACCCCCTACAACCATAAACGGTTGGCTGCTCAGAGTTAGAGTATGGCTTTTGTCGTTTGAGAGCAACCCACCTTGAAGCCTTTGAGAGAGAATTCCTTGCGAGGATAAAGCCCTAACCACCCAGAGCCAAAGAGTGTTAGGCATCACTTAAGTCTTCCTGTCTGTGTGATCTGAAGACTTATTACACTTAAGGACTGTGAATCCTCCAGCCGGTTAGGCGTCGCGTTCTGAGCATCCAAGAGTCATTGTGGATCGCCGGTGAACGAAGTCTGTGAAGGTTTGGGAGTCTACCTTGAAGGACTTACCAGAGTGATTGGGCGAGGTCTGTGTGACCTTAGCTCAAGGGGAATACGGTGAGGACTGGGTGTCCTGAGCTGCGTGTTCAGGACTGGGTGTCCGGGACTGTGTGTCCTCAGGTTTAAATACCTAGCCGCCCTAACCAGACGTACAGTTGTCAGCAAATGGAACTGGTCCAACAATCATTGTCTTCAACGAGTCACTGGTTTCATCCTTCCCTTCCCTTTACTTACTGTTGGTCCTTGTGAAGCATTGTATGATTGCACTATCTTTTGTCTTCACTGAGTGACTGCGTGTTCTGTTTGGCTTCATAATATCTTCCTACCTATCCTTACTACCTAGCTGCTATTAGTTATTGTGCTTTCACTTCATTGAATACTTGACTATGGTTTGCCTAGTGTAGTCTACCTTCCGCTGCATGTAATAGGTTTATTTCTATCTTTTGTCTTCGAAACTTCCACGTTTTGAAGACTTTCATAAAAATCACCTATTCACCCCCTCTAGTCGATATAACGCACTTTCAATTCTTGTCTTTTTGAAATTCGTGATCTCATGCGTGCTAAAGCGATGTTAGACCTATTAGTAATATCATCATAGAAGCCATTCAAATTCACTCTCTTGAACAATGTTGTGGCCATTGAACTTATGAATTTGTTGCACTAGGTAATGATCAACCACCAATTGATGATGACAATGTTGAACATGGCTATTATGATGATGATGAAGAATTCGACATCGAATATGAGAAGACTATCAGGAATCATAGTCTCATGTAAAATCTTTGAGATTACATGATCGGAGGAAAGGAATGGGTTCTTTATAGTGGATGCACTGGTCACATTGCTGGAGATAGAGACATGTTTGATAACCCACAAGTATAGGGGATCGCAACAGTTTTCAAGGGTAGAGTATTCAACCCAAATTTATAGATTTGACACAAGGGGAGCCAAAGAATATTTGAAGGTATTAGCAGCTGAATTGTCAATTCAACCACACCTGGAGATTAATTATCTGCAGCAAGTAATCAGTAGCAAAGTAACATGATAGTTTTGATAGTAGTGACAGCAGCAACGGTAACAGTAACAGTGATAGCAGTAATTTTGTAGCAAGTGTAACAATGATGATAGCAGTAGTAATGCAGCAAGATCAATAAGGATAAATTAGTCGGCATTGGATCGGTGACTCGTTGGATAATATTCATCATGTGATAGTTATAACCTAGGGTGATACGACACTAGCTCCAGTTCATCGATATAATGTAGGCATGTATTCCATAAATAGTCATACATGCTTTATTAAAAGAACTTGCATGACATCTTTTGTCCTACCCTTGGCGGGCAGCGGGGTGCATATTGGAAACTAAGGGATATTAAGGCCTCCTTTTAATAGAGAACCGGAACAAAGCATTAACACATAGTGAATACATGAACTCCTCAAACTATGGTCATCACCGGGAGTGGGCCCGGTTGTTGTCACTCCGGGGTTGCCGGATCATAACACGTAGTAGGTGACTATCAGTGTCAAAACTGACAGATCTCGGGTAGGGGATCCCAAGCTATGCGTCTTGGATCGATGGTAACATGTACACGAGATTTTACCCAGCTTCGGGCTCTCTTGAAGAGATAATACCCTACATGCTGCTTTTGATTGTATTCGATGTGTATGATTATAGAGTTGATCTACCTCGAGATCATATGTTGTGGCCTAAACCCTAGAGGTATGATGAGTAATATCATAATCCATCTATCGACTAGCCTGGCCTCGGCTTATATAACATATCAGAGGCCTAGGATAACAAGAGTCCTAGTCGAATACGCCGGTGGGGTGGAGTCCTTGTCTTGATCACCGAGTGTTGAGGAATCTTCCTTGTATATGTCATCGGCTGTCCGAATTGGCCCATGAGTATTCGGCCCTGGGGGTCCTCGGCCCAATCCAACTGATCGGGAGACGACGTGGTGAGTACCCCCTAGTCCAGGACACCGTTAGTAGCCCCCTGAACCGGTCTTTAAGCTGGGGACGCTCCTCGATTTTTCTGAATTGTTCTTCATCTTCGGGCGTCGGTCTTGAAAACTGGTTCAACAAATCTTCTCATCTTCGATCTTGAGGATCGCCGAAGTGAATCCGAAAAGTTTACACATCGGGTATCCGAGGAGCCCCTTTAAGTTCTTAGCCTTTATCAATGCCTTGTTATATTTTATGCCACACCTCGGGTTTGAAGTGTTTCCCATGCAGTGGTGTCTTCTCACGTCCGAGCTCCAACGCCGGACTGCATTCGAGGTATCTTTCGCAGCCGAGCACAAATATCAGACCGCTTCCGAGCTCCAACGCCGGATTGTATCCAAGCTCCAACACCGGACTATGTCCAAGCTCCAACGCCGGACTGTATCCAAGGTGTCATAGAACACCTCGGTTCAAAAAAGTTGAAGGAGTTTAGCTGAGCTTAATGCCGAAAATGCCCTCTATGGAGCCAGCCATTCGAATCCGAGCTTTATGCCGGACTGCCTTCGAGGTGATGCACCACCTCGGGCTTGGGCTGATTGTTTACAGATTTTATTTCCAATGCGTGTAAATTTATTCATTGTCAATATGTATAACTAGTAGCCCTCAAGGTGTGTGTCAGTCTAAAACCGGAGATGCACCTGAAGGAAAACATGAAACTGCTGATCCTAGTAGCCCTTGAGACTCAGGCCGATGCGCGAAATCGGCCTGAGGATCAACTCCTAGCTCGGTAGCACACGTAGGAATAGAAACGCAGTTTTATATATTAGAGATAATAGTGATCGGCGAACGGGCCCTTGAAAGAGGGTCTTGAGAAGTTGCCGCAATATATTAGCTTGACGCCAGATAGGCCCAGATGGTACCTATTGTTGTCCGAAGACACGTTTGCCCATAGTTCGGTCAGGCCAAACACTTGGCACTTGAAATTTTCTGCATTGAATAGGCAATGCAGTAGCCCCCGAGTCACCGGTCGGGTGGCAATACCAGATCAGGGGATCGATGTGCCCCTTTTAATGTTTATAAATAATGAGCGCGAAGCCCAATAGCCCCCGAGCCTTAATGTGGGCACAGGTGGCCAAATTAAGGATTGATATCCATTTGATAGAAAAAATTTGTTTGTGTTTAACACAAACTTCTCGGAAAGAGAATAAAGATCTCATAAAGGAGTTGGAGCTAACGAAAGCTGAGCTCGCCAAGGTAGGCCTCAAGGGGCTCAATAGATGGGGAATTAATGCCAATAAGGAACTATGAGAGCGTTATGTCAGCTTCTCGGGTGTCTCGAAGAGACTGTGCCATTGACTCTTTAAAAGATTGGCTAAGAAAAAATTGATTTTTTCTCACAATTTATGTGTCATGGTTATATGTACCCAAGTACTTTATGTCATTAATGCTCGGATCCACATTGTACAAAACTTTGTTGATCGACCATCGGCTTCAACCTCTTCGGTCAATAGCCGAGGAGTGTTTTCCAACTTTATATCACTACAAAAAAATACACTTCCGTGATGATATGTGTTTGTCACAGTAGGTCGCTTTTTTTGTCATGCATGTACATCCATGACAAATTTATGACAGAATCAAGATAGTCATACATGTGCTGTCGTAGAAGTGTTCCATGACATTACCAAAATTATCATCACGGAAGTGTCCACTTCCATGACGATAAATCGCGCGTCACAGAAGTGCTTTCGTCAAGGGTGACCGACACGTGGCATCCACCGTAACGGAACACCGTTAAGCTATCGGGTCGGGTTTTGGATCCGATAACCCGTTAACAGCCCCGACCAATGGGGATTTTCCACGTGTAAAATCATCATTGGCTAGAGGAAACACGTGTCAGGCTCATCGTCGGGACAGATGTCATCTCCACTCACTGGACAAGAGGCACCTATGATACGTCGACACGTGGCACGGCCCAACAAGTTTAAATGGGCCGCCCAACTAAAGGCCCACAAGATTTTGGCGGACCATAATGGGCCGCCCAGCTAAAGGCCCACGAGATTTTGCGGACCATAATGGGCTGGCCCAGCTAAAGGCCCACAAGATTTCGCGGGCCATAATGGGCCGGCCCAGGTAAAGGCCCACAAGATTTTTGTGTGCCATAATAGGCCGGCCTAGGTAAAGGCCCACAAAATTCTTGCGGATCATAATGGGCCGGCCCAGCTAAAGGCCCACAAGATTTCGCTGACATTAATGGGCCGGCCCAGCTGTAGGCCCACAAGATTTTGAGGACCCTAGTAGGCCGGCCCGTTAACTGGCTGCCATGTTTTGGGCCAAATGCCGGCCCATATTTGATCCGGTCTATTAATGGCCTGCCACGCTCCGGGCCTAATAGTGCCCATATGAGATCCGGCCCGTTAAAAGCCTACCATTTCTGGCCAAATTACGCCCAGATCAGGGTCCGCCCTTTAAGAGTTTTGGGCTAATTATGGCCCATATCAGATTCGGCCCGTCAACTGGACACTATGCTTTGGCCACTTGCTAAAGGCCCACTTAGTAATTCGGCCTGATATTAGTTTTGCCTATTAAGGGCCCGTTTAACATTTCGGCCCTATATTAATTTCAGCCTGTTAAAAACCGTCATATAGTTGGGCCTACCTACGTTCCGGTTTGCATCTGGCCTGCTCGCAGCCGATATCTGATTGGGCCAAACAAGGACCGAGACAATTTTTTGGCCAGTTAAAAGCCCGTGATTTGATTCGCACAATCATGGGCCGGGGTTCATTTTGGGCTGCTGCCGGCCCATGAGCTGTTCGGCACGTTTCAGGCCCAACCTACATCGTGATTGCATGACGGCCCGATTATGTACCGTAATTTTACGGTTTGGCCGGTTTACTGCGAAGACAGGATATATATACAGTAAAATAACTGCACCATCGTGAATAAGAAAAAACCTATACTATACAATAAAGAAATTACGGCATATTACATCCACTGGGCATCAAAGTTTGCCACTATGCTAATAAAGCACAAGCAGACAGCAGATTACATACACTTGGCATCAAAGATCGCCACCCATGCAAATAAACACGCCGACAAAATAATATACAAAACCGACAACACTTCAATAGAGTTCAAGAAAGGTTAGCCCTGCTGGGGAGCTGCAGCGCAAGCAGCTAAGCAAGATGATGAGACTGCGCTTGTTCAACACTTACATCTTCCTCACTCTGAAAGATAAACAAGCAGACAGATGACAGGTTTTGCACATAAAAGTATCAGTGCTGACAATTCATCACATTTCTTACCGACAAATAAAGTGACACAGTTTAAATTTGCATTAACACAATATGGTATTGTTCAGGTTAAGACATGGCAGGAAATGACATTGTGAAGGAGTTGGCAGCTTCACGACACCACTGGATTACAGATCAAGAACTCATAAGTATCAATGGTTAGTGTGCTGTCAATTTATACCATTTCAGATTGGCAAATAAAGAGATGGTTTAAATAATAGTAGAATGATACGACATTGTTCATAGTTAAGACATTGCAGAATATGACATTGTGCTGTAGTGGGTAGGTTCACCACACCACTGGATTACAGATGAAGAACAGAAGCATACATGCAGTGCAAAAGAAGATCACTTGCTCTGTATAGTTTAATTTACTTGGTATGAAGAAGGAACTTGGTTGTACAACTGAAAACTTAAATTGAGAAAGGACGAACTTTTGTTTATGAACTACATATAATAAACTTTAAACAAGCAATTTGATGCAAACACCAAAAATAAACAGCTGTTGCAGTCATGCCTAACAAAATATATACAATAAAGTTTGAAGGCTTGAGATGGACAAACTTACATTATTGGCGAAGACAGGATCTATAAAGGCCTTGTCCATGCTGATGGGGGGGGGGGGCAATTCAAGAAGTTTACCACAGAATCTTCTTCAAAAGCATTGCCTTTATTCTACATTTTGTTAAGAGTAAATATAGATCTGATGTATAGAAAATGGAGGGCAAAGGAAAATAAGCTGCAGAGTGATGGTACATGAACAACTACCTGTCATTATAAGTACACTGATAAAGGACAACATGTACTTACAAGAACAATGCAGAGCTAAAAAATAACATTGACATTGGATATATTCTACACTAATGTAACCATTCATACAGATCAGATAATTTGGAGCGAACAATTGATAAGCAAGCTATCATGCATACTGCTGTCACATAATGAACTAGGTATGTATGCAAGTACAGTGATACAGGACAATAGGTACTAATAAGAGCAAAGCAGCGGGCAGCATATTTACGATATCCTGTCGTTCTTGTCAAACCAGAATTCTTCTTCGAGCAGATTTCCTGCAAAAAAGATCCGTAAGGCACATGCGGAAAAGTAGAAGTTCAAATTGTCATGTGATTTCATAGACAGTACCTCATCCTGGGAACGAGACCAGTGCATAACAAGGTTTTTCCATTCAATGTCTTATAAATTTAGCACAGGAGACTTCACCGGAAATTCGTTTATAGACTTGCCATCAAAGTGTGATTTCCTCAGGTAACACCGATACTGCTGCAATGCTTCCTTGAAAAGCACAAGCAAACTTTGCTCGTCATGACTATCCAGATTGACCCTCGCCTAGTTATAACAATGTAATGTAAATCATTGATGTGTTCAATCAGCAGAAAACAGGAAAATAATAACCATGAATAATAGCACTTACACGTAAGTTGGACAGGAAAATGTGAAAATGGTGTTTGTCTTCACGATAATCTTCCCATGATGGGAATATATGCACGTAGTCCCTAACAACATTGAAAGCATTGTCTTTTAAACTGGGAATAAATGGAATGGGGTTCCAATCTACAGGAATTGGCCGTCTCTGCAGTTGGGGTAGGTCTTCAGCCGGTGGACTTGCTGTACTTTTTGCCGGGGTGGGATTGTTTTGTGGTACAGCTGGTGCTATGGCAAATGAAATCGGTATACCTTTTGTTGGAGTGCAGGTCCTGTGTGGTGGGGCTAGTGGTGTGGCCAGTGAAGTATGGGTATAGTCTGCTGGAGTCGGTCCTACGTTTTGTGTCACTGGTTGTACATCCAATATAAGTGGGGTGCTGTCTGATTTCTCCAGCACCACCACGTTTTTCAAGGACTTTGCTGGTGCTCCTTCAGGTTCGGCAATCACCCTCTTCCTTTTTGATGTCTGATGCACAAGAACAGCATTTGAGCGGAAAAACATGGTACGATGACAGATGGAATATGTATTGATAATGGATGGGCATGGCATCTCGACATATATGATGAGTAAACTAAGCAGATGGCGGTGCAACAAAGTAGAAGAAATACAAGACAACATATGCAAGATACGCGCAATCAATAAAACCTTGCCAAATTAGAACAGGTACCTTGATGGGTGAATAGGATAGGCCATCTACCTTTGACTCCTCGAGGTTAGAATAGTCATTAGGATGATATTCTGAACAAGAATCAACAGGTGGGGAGCGTACGAGTTTCATTGCTTCCAGAATAGCACTCAATGCCTTGCTGCCAATTTTGTAAGTCATTGCAGTGCTCCACAATATTCTTCTAATGCACGGATTCTGATATTCACTGTAATTGCGTATAATATCTGAGAACCATGAAAACATAAATAGTTGTGAGATTATCTTTGTAATGCAGATGATATTCTAATATAGGGGCGCCCTGTAAACACTTGTGTGCTATCACTAGATTCTGATGAGAGAGCTCATGTGTGCTGTAATATGGTGCGTGCATTTATATAATCTGGCACAAGTACACAAAAAATAGGCTCTAGAAGTAAGGATAGCTGGCAGATGATAGGTTCATAATATACTGTATAGAGAGTTTATTGCCAAACCATGATAACAAGAGCACACAACAACTAGGCAGATCATAGTGTACATAACAGGGGTACACCATAACCAGGATATATAAATCGGGAAAGTGGAACTAGCTGGAAATTACGGTGTTGTATTGCCGCTAGTGATTGAAAGCCTATCGATCACGTACAGGCCAGCTCTATCAGCTGTTGACTGCAGATGTCCCTGCTCCCCTTCCTGACAAGGAACATACTGTGCTTCCCATACAGAACACCGCACGGGCCGTCGGCCAAACCACCGGCCCCACCACCTGTGTTCCTCCGCCACCCCCACCCCCGCCCCACCCGCATCGAGTTTTCTTCGTTCGACGAGGCCCCACCACCGCCCCCACAACCACCGTCGCCACCCGAGCCCCTTCGATCGCACCGGCGAACTCCGGCGAGCTCTGAAAAATCGACTGACCCAATTTTGAAATTTAGTCTACTGTGATTTAACTAGTGTGGAATATAAAAGGGGAAAACCATAAGCATTGCGAGTATGGTGTTGAGCGTGCCATGGCGGATCTGAAGGTGCAAACCGGACAAAGGCAACTTCGCAACCAAGACAAGAAATCAGAGTAAAGCAGTGGCGATCTATTTTCTTGCTGCGATATATAAGTTGAGCAGATACGAAAGAGTACCACCTCTGGTGCGGCGCCGTGTACGCATCTGCTGAGAATTTGACGGTGCTGCGGTAGCGATGGCTGTCGGCGGCGTGGAAGCAGATCTAGGAGGGTAGACGGTGGCGGCGGGGCGCGGCGGACGAGACGGTCGTAGGAGCGGCGCCGGCAAGGTGGACGACGGCGGGGATGAAGCGAGAGGACGGGATGCAAGGATCCCGGTCCGAAGCCATGGATGAGAGAGGTCGATCTCTTGTAATGGACGGCGGCATCGGGGTATCAGCTCCGGCATGGTGGAGGAGGATGGCGGTGGATGGGGTGGTGGACAGCGGCGGACGGAGGAGGGTGGGGTGGAGAGGGTGTTTTGGCGCCCACGGAGTACGAATGGGGAAAAGGGAGGTAGAGAGGAAGGGGGGAACCATGTATTCAGGGCGCGCTTGTCTCAAATGCGAGGAAATTTACAAACTTAGCCCCCGTTTCAAATTTCTACTACATCACAGCAACACTAGTCGGTTGGGGATAGGACGGTAATCTCACATACACCGAATATTTGCCGACGAGAGTTTGTTTTTGGTGCCCACCGTGTATGAATATGAATCGGGGAGGGAGTCGATTTCGGTCGAGGACACACTGTGTTTTGGTGCCCACCATGTATGAATCCAGGTGAGAGGCGGTTACGTCACGTTTGGGTGAAATTACAAACCTACCCCTATCGAAACCTATAGAAATCCAGCATATAGGCTTTGCGTGGCAGGGATAGGCAGTAGTGATTTCCATCTCGTAGATTTTGGTTTCGGGCGGTTACTGCGAGTTTCCCCGCTTCGTTCAAATTTTGCAGAGTGCACTTTTAGCGTGCCAACTCAATTCAAATCCCGTTTGTATTCTATTTTTTTCGGGTGGGATCCATTTTCAATTGGAATTACATTCTATATAAATCATTTTTTATATATACTTTCAAAAGCACAACAAAGAATTCTGCTCCTTTATATGTATAATATGATTTACAAATACAACGATCTCGAAATCTTAAGGTTGAATTCGAAAAAAGTTAACCAAATTATGTTCTACTAAAATGTATGGATCAGTAATATCTACATTTTAAATAACATAGATGTGCGTGAATTCATATGAGTATGCATGTTTGATAGATCAATTTTGGTTCGAGTATGGACTACATGTATCATCATCTCGAATTCAAATATTTGAATCCCTTTTTTGTTCACTCCTTTCACGCCCATCTCTCTCGCATGCATGCTCCTTCAGGTAGCTATCACTCTCTTTTCTCCAGCTCACCCGCACGCTCACTTCATGTTGCTCCTATCCTCACAAACATGGTCTCTCGACGTCTCCCTTGAGAAGTGTCACACTCTCCCTATCATTATACATTACACGGTTTTCATTATCTCTCACGTCTCTACTGTTCTCTGGTATCACTCGGTACCTAAGCTTTCTTTTTCACCGCCAAACACACTATCTCCACTCGTCTTTCACTTTGTTTTTCTCTCTATGGGATTCTCTCACACACCCTATTTGCTCTACATATGACTCATACCACTAAAATTACTCTCTCTATCTCTCCTGTAGACACAACATTTGTTGCGGTCTCCTTTTCGTCTCCATCCCAGACTGACATTATTCATTTGTTTACCAATCAGACAACCTCGACTACCGTCTCCTCTCTCTCTCTCTCTCTCTCTCACACACACACACACACACACAGACACACACACACAACTCCTGCTTCCACTCCCCTTCCCGACTACCGTCTCTCTCACACACAAAACTCTCGCTTTCGCACCCCGACTCTTATTTCTCTCACAAACATTTATCGACTAGCTAGCCTCTAGATAGGTTTATACACCCGCACGCTCGTGCTTCCACCATCGCATACATGTCTCTCTCCCTCTCCTTGTATCTACGTAGATTTTTCTTCCCTTCTTGAGACACGCCCTCTCGATCATGCACACACACACACTATCGCCTCATTTTAAGCTCATACCTATCGCACACACACTCCTTGTGTCTTTGTCACACATGCACTCCGTCCTCCTCCACTCGCCCTCTCTCTCTCTCACACACATGGGCTTTTTGCAACAACTAGCAAGATGCCCATGCGTTGCACGGAACATCAAGATGCATTTGTATGAGTAGTTTATCTTGTGGGGGAAAAGGATGAACGAGGGAAGGCCTTATTTGCAAATGTGGAGAGGGGTGTGGGTATCTTTTTGCAAAATTGCCATAGTTTGCTTCCTATCCGTCAGATATAGATCGGACGGCCTATATTGCAGGATGGCAGGCACACGATCATCACCGACAATGCTTATTATAAGAGTAGGGATAAAAAATAGAGTTGGTGATGATGGTGGGCCTGCCATCCTGCAATGTAGGCCGTCTGATTTATATCTGACGGATAGGAAGGAAAATATGGAAATTTACCCGCACTCTTCACCACATTTGCAGATAAGGACTTCCCTCGTTCATCCTTTTCTCCCACAAGATCTTGATGTTCCGTGCAACGCACGGGCATCTTGCTAGTAAGAGTAGAAATTAGACATATACCACTTCTCGAATCTTGAAGCAAACAACATTCCTCCCGTATCTCATCAAAACCGCCAAAGGAATATATTTTGAGTGAAACATAACATATTTTTAGTGATATACGTATTTCAAAGCTAGACTTTTTTTCTATCAAATCAGTGAATATGTATTAATCCAGTGGCGGAGACAGGCCTGGGGCAGCTAGGGCTATTGCCCCAGGCCTAGAAACAACTTCCTTTGTAATTTCTTCATGCAAAGCATAGAAAATCATAGAAGTTTATCACTCAACATAGCACAACCCCAGGCGTAATCTGCATCTAGCTCCGCCACTGTATTAATCTACTTTGATCGTGTGGCAACGCATTGGCACATTGCTAGTAGTTATTATAATTTTTTGGACACCAGACAAACGGTGGAGTACATATACGAAGAGAAGAGGCGCACACACGCAGTCGGCCTCTCGCTGTCTCGCACACATGAGTGTTACGTAAAGGCGACGTTAACAAATAAACCCTAAAACCCTAGGGGCACGATTGCTGCATTCGCGGGTACTGGGTACGTGGTGGAGCACCTTTGTAGGAATAGTCAGCTCGCGTGATAATTTGATCCGTAGGAGTTGATGGTCGGGACCACAAGTGAATGACTTGGAGCGCGATGGCTCGCCAGTTGCCACAGATCGAGTAGCCACATTTAAAATATCGTTTTTTAGCGGGGTTAAGAGTTCCGATTTTCAATGGCGCGTTATAAGTAGTAAGTAGTTTTTAGAACGATTGGTATGGAGCGAAAATGGAATTCATAGTACTAAGTATTACCTCCTTGGCGTATGGTTGTATGGTTTGTTTTTTTTCCATAGAGGTTGTATGGGTTTATGTTGCGAGATGTTGAACCTGGTAGTTCTAGGGCAAATACTATGGTTTAGATTTAGATGCTGGTTTTCTTTAATGCAAATCGGAAGGGGAAACCCTTCTTCGATTAAAAAAAACTACTACTTCCATTCTGGTTTACTAGTCCCCATCATACTTTGGGTCAAAGTTTGTCCATGAACTTTACTTGTAAAATGTGAATGGAAAACGAGATTTTGTTATACCCAAACAAAAAAGGACTGGAGGGAGTGATTGCTTTGACACAGACGCGACCTCTCATAGCGTAGTCATTGAACCGGCGCGCCGGCCAAGAGGGCCGCACTCGCTACAGGCCCGGCTGAGCACGCCTCCTCGCCACGTGCAACCAGCTTAAGACTGCCCCGCCTGCCTTCATTGAATCCGTGCGTGTGCCGGCAACACGTCCTTCCGCGAGCCGGTAGGCATTTTAGAACACAAAAAATGACTAAAATATAATTAATTTACGCATGGTCTTGACTTGTTGTGCTCGCACTGGTAGCAGGAACTAGTAGAGGATTTTCTTTATTTATAACTCTCCTCACATTTTTTTGGCTTTGAAGTGAATCATGGTTGTGGACATTATGTATGAATGTGCAGATATCTGTGAACATGAGTTTGATGTGGAAGTTGAACTTGGAATGTCGGGCTTGCGCGTGAACTATACCATGTTCAATGCTTCATCTGTTATTGTTTGGAAAGTAATTGCTGTTATTACATGACCCAAAAAAACATTTTCTGCCACATCAGTAGATGCACGGACATCACAACAGGCATGCTGACTGGATAAACATTTGAACCTAGCTATTATGAAGGAAATTTTGTATTGACAACAGTTTTAGATAGCAGGAGACGCCTAGCCTGCTCTGCCTCTGCTAGCTTATTTCCGGCTTCTTCCATCTCTTCTTTGGCTTGGGTGAAGAGAGCATCTGATTGCTCTTTTCACTTCTTCAGGAACTCAGCTACATTCTCAAGGGCTGCTGCACGCTTTCTTTCAGCCTTTACTAATGCCATGAGGACACGATCAGCTAACGACTCCACCTGGCTTGTGTGTAATCAAACATCATCTAGGAATTTGCACCTTGTTTCTAATCCAGCATCATTAGGGAACTGGCACCTTGTGTGTAATCCAGCCTCATTTTGGAAACATGATCTCGAGGTTGACCATACTTCCCTCCTTGCAGGAACTGCATCCTGACATGAAGTTACTTCTTTTTTAGATCAATACTCAGAGCAACCTAGATCCATTTAGTAGAAGCCAGATAAACTGAACTCGGAGAAGTGAGTTCAAAAGGAAAAAAATAAATAAAAACAGACTATAAGGTGAGAACACCCACTTCCTACATCAAGCTAAAAACGAAAGCATTAGGACGATTAAGACTCTTCTTATTACACATCGAAGAACACCACGCTTAAGAGAAACAGAAACTACAACATATACACATCAAAGAACACGAGGCTACATGAAAGTAATTGAAAGGGTGTTACTTACCAAAGCTCGTTTTACAGGTTCGGTGCAGTTCCTCTTTAACTTGCCACGCTCCTTGAAGATGTCACGAATATCCTGTGTTTGGTCTTCATTGCTCCTCTGCATGTTCGCACTCGTGGTTTTAAAATCTCAACATGGCAAGAAAAATATACCACTAGTAATACTCTGCATCTTGTGGGCAACATTAAAGCACTCGTCTGCCATGTTAGAGCATCTCCAACAAGATAAACTACTCATACAAATGCTTCTTGATGCGTGCAACGCATGGGCATTTTGCTAGTTCTAAAAACCTTTCCATCATTTGCCACACTACTGGTTGCAGATGAGAAACCTACCCAAGCACAGAGCGATACAGGAGCGACGCACAATTACAAGCTGATATTCTGTTGGACAATGGAGGCTATAACCAATTACTTTTACGGGGACAATAGCACCCATGAAATTTGAAGGGCAGGTATGAACAAAATTGGAACTGCACATGTACTACTAAGTGATTCAATACACACATTACCAATCGAGGAGGAGAACGATGGTCGCGGCGGCCTCTGTGAGTCATGGTCGGCAACGGGAGTCAGTTCATTGTCCACGACGGTGGTACTTCTGCGCTTGGCGTCGGCTTCCGGGAAGCAGATCCGAGACCGTGGAAGACGATACCGGGGAAGAGGCTCCGTGTACGACGACGACGGTGGACCAGGTCTAGTGCGGCGTACGAGGTCGTCAATGAGGCAGATGCGCTGTTGTAGGATCGAAAGTATGTCTAGAGGGGGGGGGGTGATTAGACTACTTGACCAATTAAAATTCTATCCTTTTCCCAATTTTAGTCTTTGGCAGATTTTAGCTATCTTAGCACAAGTCAAGCAATCTTAACACAATTCAAGCAAGCATGCAAAGAGTATATGAGCAGCGGAAAGTAAAGCATGCAACTTGCAATAATGTAAAGGGAAGGGTTTGGAGAATTCAAACGCAATTGGAGACACAGATGTTTTTCTCATGGTTCCGATAGGTGGTGCTATCGTACATCCACGTTGATGGAGACTTCAACCCACGGAGGGTAACGGTTGCACGAGTCCACGGAGGGCTCCACCCATGAAGGGTCCACGAAGAAGCAACCTTGTCTATTCCATCATGGCCATCGCCCACGAAGGACTTGCCTCACTAGTGGTAGATCTTCATGAAGTAGGCGATCTCCTTGCCCTTACAAACTCCTTGGTTCAACTCCACAATCTTGTCGGAGGCTCCCAAGTGACACCTAGCCAATCTAGGAGACACCACTCTCAAAGAAGTAACAAATGGTGTGTTGATGATGAACTCCTTGCTCTTGTGCTTCAAATGATAGTCTCCCCAACACTCAACTCTCTCTCACAGGATTTGGATTTGGTGGAAAGAAGATTTGAGTGGAAAGCAACTTGGGGAAGGCTAGAGATCAAGATTCATATGGTGGGAATGGAATATCTTGGCCTCAACACATGAGTAGGTGGTTCTCTCTCAGAAAATATGTATTGGAAGTGTAGATATGTTCTGATGGCTCTCTCCACGAATGAAGAGTGGGTGGAGGGGTATATATAGCCTCCACACAAAATCTAACCGTTACACACAATTTACCAATCTCGGTGAGACCGAATTGAGAAACTTGGTCGGACCGATTTAGCAAACCTAGTGACCATTAGGATTTTTGGTGGGACTGAGATGCAACTCGGTAGGACCGATATGGTTAGGGTTAGGGCATAACGTAATCTCGGTGAGACCGATTACACAAACTCGGCGGGACCGATTTTGGTAATAAGCTAACCAGATAGTTGGTCAGGTAAACTCGGTGGGACCGATTCTCTCATCTCGGTGAGACCGAAACGTTACGAAAGGGAAATAGAGAGTTTACATTGCAATCTCGGTGGGACCGATCGCTCATCTCGGTAGGACCGAAACGTTACAAAGGGAAACAGAGAGATTACAATCCCATCTCGGTGAGACCGAGATCCCTATCGATGAAACTGATTTGGCTAGGGTTTTTGGCAGTGGCTATGACATCTGAACTCGGTGGCGCCGGATAGAAAGAATCGGTGGGGCCGAGTTTGACTATTGGTTTAGGTCATATGTGGATGTGGGAAGATAGTTGAGGGTTTTGGAGCATATCACTAAGCACTATGAAACAAGAACCTCATCAAGCAACACCTCATCCCTCCTTGATAGTATTGGCTTTTCCTATAGACTCAATGTGATCTTGGATCACTAAAATATAAAATGTAGAGTCTTGAGCTTTAAGCTTGAGCCAAACTTTTTGTCCTTCGAATTTTGAGGGGTCCAGTTTCCTCATCCATGCCATGCCATTCATTGAGCTTTTCCTGAAATATTAATCTTGGAGTAATGTTAGCTCAATGAGCTATATGTTGTTAGGAATTACCAAAACCACCCAGGGATAGTTGTACTTTCAATCTCCCCCTTTTTGGTAATTGATGACAACATATAGATCAAAGCTTCGACGAATGATAATAAGAGTGAAAAACATTGTCGCTTTGAGAAGTATGTGAAAAGTAAGAGCTCCCCCAAAATTTGTGCATAGTTTAAGATTTGCTTTGGACTACAAATGCACAATGAGTTAGGATCATGGGTTACTCTTCCATGTCACATACATCTTGGTGGAGTGCTCAAAATGATAATAATTAAATACATGCACTCATGTGAAAAGTAAGAGCTCCCCCAAAATTTGTGCATAGTTTAAGATTTGCTTTGGACTACAAATGCACAATGAGTTAGGATCATGGGTTACTCTTCCATGTCACATACATCTTGGTGGAGTGCTCAAAATGATAATAATTAAATACATGCACTCAAGTATGTGAAAAGTAAGAGCTCCCCCAAAATTTGTGCATAGTTTAAGATTTGCTTTGGACTACAAATGCACAATGAGTTAGGATCATGGGTTACTCTTCCATGTCACATACATCTTGGTGGAGTGCTCAAAATGATAATAATTAAATACATGCACTCATCACCAAGTAAAGTGAATGATCATATAGGGATAAGATGATAGTGTCATCCAACAAGCATTAATGTAGCATATGATCAAACACACATGATCATCCAAGTTTCACACACAAGCATAAAGTATCTCAATCAAGCAAATAAAGTTCAACCACCAAGGCAAGAGAGAATAAACAACAATGCTCTCTCTCGAAGCCTGTGATCTATACATTTTTCTCCCCCTCTGGCAACAAGTTACCAAAAAGTTCATAGAAAATGCATAACACTAACACGTCTCTCAAGCTTGGTCTTCAGGTGGTGGTGTCCGGAGAACTCCAAGAACGAAGGCTTCAGTCGAAGTAGATGGAGCTGTTGGAGTAGATGCTGGAGCTGGTGGCACTGAAGCTGTAGCTAGTGCAGATGAAGTGGCTCTGGTGTCTGTTACTGGTACTGCAGTTGACCTCTGAGCTCTAGGCACTCTGGCAAATGCCTCAGTGGTTGTATTTCCCTTCCTCTCCTGCATGTCATCCTGAAGTTGCTCCACAACAGACTGGATCTCAGTTACCTTCACGTCCATGTCATATAACTTCTGCTCCATGATTCTTTCCAAGCTCTCCTGGTTTCGAGTCAGGGTGGCCAGTCCTTTCTCAATCCTTAGAGTGGATGCAATCAAGTAGCCAAGCTGATCTTGCTTGCTCTTTAGAAGATACTGAGATGCCTCCTCCATGGTTGGCATCTTGGCAGCCTTCTCTGTCCTTGCCTTCTCCCTCTTGGCTTGTGCTTGTACTGAAGATGGTTCATCTTCATACATAACCACTTGGTTGTCCTCAAAGTCTGGATAGATAGGCAAGTGCTCCTTGTCCAACAAGTATGTGCCAATGCCCATCTTTGAGTTAATCAACTCCTGGATCTGTGGGGCATACCCACAGCTTCTCTTCTGGTCTGCAGCAGTCCTCTTGATAGTTTCAACAATGAGACTCATGACCTTGAACTTTTGTGGCACATCAAATATATGTAGCAGATTTATGGAGTGGCCTCTGATCATTGTGTGATCTCCAGACTTGGGCAAAAGAGTGTGCCTCAGTATCCAATTGATAGTAGGCAGTCCTGACAGCAGATGTTTCACTGATCCAAACTGGTGAGTCTCAAGATCTGCATCTGGAATTTCCTTGTACATTCTAGCCATGGAGTTGTGATCCTTCTTCTTCTTGGCATAGACATCCAAGTCATCTTCTTGCTCTTCTGGGGCATTTATCAACTAAGCCCATTCTACAACTGTTGACTGGTATCTAGTGCCTTCAGACATCCAGAAAATTCTTCCATCTGGGTAGAAGTGAGCTGTGGAGTAGAATTGCATGATAAGCTCATCATTCCACTTAGTGGGCTTTTGAGCCACAAACTCATCAACTCCACAAGCCTTGAAACTGTCATACACACCTGGATAGTGTTCCTCATTCTCCTTCATGTAGGTCTAGTCGACCCACCTCATGTCACACACTATAGGTTTCTTGTCAAGCAGCACTGTCTCATAGAAATCCTGCTATTCCTTGGTGTGGAACCTGTAATCCATAGCAATTCTTCTTCTGGTAGCACATGGATCTGACTCTCTCCATTTCCTCAATCCCGAGTCTCTCCTGATCTTCATGTTCTCAGCCACAGGATGAGCATCATTATGGTCTGGAATTTTTGGCTTCAACTTTCTCAGAACATGCTCTTCTTCTTCTTCTTCTTCTTCTTCTTCTTCTTCTTCTTCTTCTTCTTCTTCTTCTTCTTCTTCTTCTTCTTCTTCTTCTTCTTCTGCTTCTTCTCAAGCACTGGGGCCTTGTTCTTCTCAGCAGCAGATATGTTTCTAGTATTCCTCTTTGGTGCAATCTTGGGCTTGGAGGCAGCTTTGGGTGCTTCTTTGGGCTTTGATGTTGCAGCCCCTGTCCTGATAGCATCACCCATAAGCTTCTGGGCTTTAGGTGCTGGTGCAGCAACCTCTTCTTCTTCTTCTTCCATCATGGAAGGCTTTCCAATAACTCTGGCCATGGTCTTCTTGACCCTTTCCTTCCTTTTCTTCCTTTTAGCAGCAGCCTCTTTGGGTTGAGATTCCAAAGATGCTTGAGTGGAGGCTCTGGCTTTAGACATAGGTTGTCTTCTTGCTGGCCTTTTGGTCTTCCGACCCGGCTTGGTGGCTGCAGTTGAGCTACTTTCCTTTTAAGCACCTTTTTCTTGGAAATGGCCTCATCCTCAACTGCCACATAGTCTTCATCCTCAGATTCTGAGTTTCTCTTCTTCCTTGTCCTGGTGGCAGCTTTGGGCAAGTTGCTGGGAGTGCTCCTGCTTCCATCATCTGAGCTGCTAGAGGGACTAGTGCCCTCACTCATGTGAACCTGCTCCTCTGACTTGTTTTGACTATCACTCTGATCAGACATGATGCAAATACTGACAGCCGACCCTGTGAATAGATTATAGATGAGGTAGAGTAGATAAGCATCACAAAATACAGAGGTTTTTGCAAAAGAATGAGTCAAAAACTTAGTTTTAGTTTTCCTCAGAAAGCATTTCGGATCAACCGATTTGTAAACTCGGTGATACCGAAGCAGCTGTTGGGGCCTAAACTAGTGAACTCGGTCAGACCGAGTCACAGTTCGGTGGCACCGAGACTGCTAGGGTTTCACAAAGTCCTGAACTCGGTCACACCGATTTTCAATTTTCGGTCAGACCGAGAATCTCATGTGCAATGGCCTGAGTCGAATCGGTGGTACCGAGTTCCACAACTCGGATGGTCCGAGATGGTTTCGGCGGAAACCTAACCCTAAATTTTCAAATCATCTCTAATCTACGGAGTGTTTTGACTGGATAAGATCGTTTCAATCATGGCAAGATTCATGGAGAACACAATGTGCTAGGAATCAGATAAGGATAGCACAGTGATCAAGTTCATACCCTAGTTTGGTGATGAACTCGCTACGGCGGCAACGGCGGGGTTGATTTCCGTTGACGGCAGCGGAGACTAGCGGTAGGAGGCAACTGGCGACGAGGAGGACGACCCGGAGACCCTGGAGGCAGAGCAGGCTAAGCGCGGGCGAAAGAGTTCAGAGACATTTCCAAAATTTTGCCTGTGGGTATATATAGCCCGACCCTGTCGGTGTGACCGAGTGGAACAACTTGGTGGCACCGAGATGCATAACTGCAAGCAGTTGCTGCAACTTGGTGTGACCAAAAAGTTCAAATCGGTTGCATCAAGATTGAAAACCTAGATCGACTTAGTGATCTCGGTATGACCGAAAGGTGAATCAGTCAGACCAAAACGCACAAAGAAGTTTTGGAAGTTTAAGTCTATGACGAATCGGGGACTCCGACTGCTCCTCACACAGAGTGGTTTGAATCTGACTTGATCAAATTTTGTGATGTAGCATGAATAGAGTTTGAGACGAGAAAAGCATAGATAGCTAGAGAAGGTTCTTAGGCATTCTTATCCATCCACTTGGCAAAAGAAAAGAGAAACCAATCAATCAAAACAACAAGTGGATGTCCTTGAATGAGTAAATTATGCAATCAACATGCTCACACAATAAAATGGCAAATGAAATATGTGGCAAAGCATGCACAACCAATTCTAGCATCTATCAAGCAATTGGCGATGACTAGGTCATCTATATATGAGTATATTGACTTAGGAGTCAAATGAGAACATTTGATCATAGGTCATACTCATCGTTTAAGCACAAGTGGGGTTACCACTTTTACATAAAGCGTTGTTGTGTTCACACCATTAGAGTTGCTTTAGCTCAATTCTTAGAGTAAAGCTCCCCCTAGATGTGAGATCCCCCCTAAGAGGGATGAACTAACCTTGGGTTTTGTCGATGATGACTTCATGTAGATGTTAAAGATGTGGATGCTCAATGTTGATGTTGATCGTTTGGAGCTATCCTTTGGAGTGAGTTGCACTTTCAATATCTACACGGGTTAGTCCCATAAGGAACAAACAAGGATATCCATAGACATAGAGTGATGCACACACAAGATGATGTCTATGAAAGCTTTAGGTTACCTTGTCCCTTGTCTTACCAACAAGAGGGTTTGTGACCCCTTGAACTAGTGCAAGATGTGGAAGTTGATTGCACTTGTTCTTGCCAAAATGATAAGAGTGAAGTACGTTGGCGGAGTCACCCTCAAGAACTCTCTAGTTCTTCTTCTTCGGGATCCACACCATCTTGATGGGAATCCTTGGAGTTGTAGTTGTACTTGATGAAGTGGAACTTGAAGTAGTCTTGGGAACCCACTTGACCAAGGCCTTAGGAGCTTCTTCAAATGCATCAATTTCCTCTTGGAGCTTGTCCTTGCCTTTTTGTTTGTGGTCTTGTGGTGGAAGATCATCTTGAGCTTGTGTCCCTTTGAAAGAAGTAGGATCATACTTCTCTTGTTGAGGAACAAACTTCGTCTTGGGGTATTGATCTTCTTTCCACTCAACTCCATTGGCATTGAACTTTCGTTCAAAACCAACACCTTGGTTCTTTTGATGCCTTCCTTGCTTGCGTACAATTTCCTCGAATTGCTTACTCCCGGCAAGGCTCTTGTAGACACCTTTCTCTATAATTCCCTTCAATAAGCTATTTTCTTGCTCAAGTGTAACTTGGCTAAGAGAATCATTAGTGGAATCAAGAGAACTACTAGAAGCAACAACATTGGATTTAGCATGATTATTGTTACTACTAGAGGAAGAATCTTTCTTGTTCTTGTTACTAGACTTGACTTGAGGTATGTAAGTGGATAAGAGTAAACGCTTGGCAATGTAAGAAGAACTTTTCTTACGAAGATCATCATTGATTGCTTTTAAGAACTCATGCTCTTGCTCAAGGTTGAGCTTTTCAAAACGTAATTTATCATGGGTCCTTAAAAGTTCTCGATGATCTCCTAAGATAGTTTCATGAGCTAACTTAAGAGTGTTTAGTTCTTTAGTTAGAGACTCAATTTTCTCCTTATCATTGTCATTCGTTTCATCTTGATTAGCATGATTAATTGACATTTCATCATAGTATTCATCACTAGAGTTGTCAACAAGTAAATCATCATCACCTAACAAGTCATCTTCATCACTACTGAAATCAACATACTCGGGGTGTGATACCTTTGGACCTTTGGCCATGAAGCATCTTCCAATTCCTTCATTTGGTGAATCAAATATGTCGTAGGAGTTGGTTGACACAAGTGCTAGACCGGCAACACCTTCATCTTGAGTATATTCGGAGTCAGAGTGATAGCTTCTCTCGGAGTGGTTGTCGGAGTCGGAGACGGATACCCATTCACCAACAAGATCTTGATGTCTTCATTTGGTGTAGCTCCTTGATGACTTGTCCTTTCTTTCCGAATCCTTGCTTCTCCATGAGGGTCTTCGTTCATAACGATCATCTCTACTCCTTCTTTCTCTAGGTGGTGATTCTTCTCTTCTACTTCTTCTCTTGGGAGAGTCTTCTCTTCTCTTGTAGGGGGTCGTACACTCATTGGAATAGTGTTCGGGCCTTCCACAATTGTAGCAGTTTCGCTCTCAACTAGAAGATCTTTTGTCATTGTAGGACCTTGACTTGGAGCTTCTCTCTTTGCTTCTACTCTTGTAGAACTTGTTTAAGTTCTTCACCATTAAGCTCAATTCTTCATTGAAGGTTTGTTTCTCACTTGATGATGTGGGGGCTTCACATGAGGCTTTGTAAGCACCACTTGATTTGTTGTGAAGTTCCTCTTTATCCTTGAGTGACATCTCATGAGCAACAGTTCTTCCAATGACTTCCGTTGGCTTGAGATCTTTGTAATTGGGCATCATTTGAATCAATGTGCACACCATATCATATTTTCCATCCAAGGCTCTTAGGATTTTCTTGACTATGAATTTGTTGGTAATCTCTTCACTTCCTAAGCCGGCAATCTCATTTGTGATAAGAGCAAGCCTAGAGTACATTTCAGCGACACCTTCACCATCCTTCATTTTGAACTTGTCAAGTTGACTTTGAAGCACATCCAAATTGGATTCCTTGATGGAGTCGGTACCTTCATGCATGTCAATCAAAGTATCCCAAATTTCCTTTGCATTCTCAAGACGACTGATTTTGTTGAATTCTTCGTGGCACAATCCGTTGAAGAGGATATCACAAGCTTGAGCGTTGTATTGCAGCATTTTCAACTCTTCCGCGGTGGCTTCACGATTCGGTTCTTTCCCATCAAAGAATTCACCTTGCAAGCCAATACACACAATAGCCCAAACGGTGAGGTTATGTCCAAGAATATGCATTTTCATCTTATGCTTCCAACTAGCAAAATTAGTACCATCAAAGTAAGGACCTCTACGGTGATAATTTCCCTCGCTAGACGCCATACTCTCCTAGATTGTGAAACCAAGGCTATGGCCACCAAAAGCTATGGAAATCAAAGCAAATGGAGACCAAAGCTCTGATACCACTTGTAGGATCGAAAGTATGTCTAGAGGGGGGGGGGGTGATTAGACTACTTGACCAATTAAAAATCTATCCTTTTCCCAATTTTAGTCTTTGGCAGATTTTAGCTATCTTAGCACAAGTCAAGAAATCTTAACACAATTCAAGCAAGCATGCAAAGAGTATATGAGCAGCGGAAAGTAAAGCATGCAACTTGCAAGAATGTAAAGGGAAGGGTTTGGAGAATTCAAACGCAATTGGAGACACGGATGTTTTTGTCGTGGTTCCGATAGGTGGTGCTATCGTACATCCACGTTGATGGAGACTTCAACCCACGGAGGGTAACGGTTGCGCGAGTCCACGGAGGGCTCCACCCACAAAGGGTCCATGAAGAAGCAACCTTGTCTATTCCATCATGGCCATCGCCCACGAAGGACTTGCCTCACTAGCGGTAGATCTTCACGAAGTAGGCGATCTCCTTGCCCTTACAAACTCCTTGGTTCAACTCCATAATCTTGTCAGAGGCTCCCAAGTGACACCTAGCCAATCTAGGAGACACCACTCTCCAAGAAGTAACAAATGGTGTGTTGATGATGAACTCCTTGCTCTCGTTCTTCAAATTATAGTCTCCCCAACACTCAACTCTCTCTCACAGGATTTGGATTTGGTGGAAAGAAGATTTGAGTGGAAAGCAACTTGGGGAAGGCTAGAGATCAAGATTCATATGGTGGGAATGGAATATCTTGGCCTCAACACATGAGTAGGTGGTTCTCTCTCAGAAAATGTGTATTGGAAGTGTAGATATATTCTGATGGCTCTCTCCACGAATGAAGAGTGGGTGGAGGGGTATATATAGCCTCCACACAAAATCTAACCGTTACACACAATTTACCAATCTCGGTGAGACCGAATTGAGAAACTCGGTCAGACCGATTTAGCAAACCTAGTGACCGTTAGGATTTTCGGTGGGACTGAGATGCAACTCGATAGGACCGATATGGTTAGGGTTAGGGCATAACGTAATCTCGGTGAGACCGATTACACAAACTCGGTGGGACCAATTTTGGTAATAAGCTAACCAGAGAGTTGGTCAGGTAAACTCGGTGGGACCGATTCGCTCATCTCGGTGAGACCGAAACGTTATGAAAGGGAAACAGAGAGTTTACATTGCAATCTTGGTGGGACCGATCGCTCATCTTGGTAGGACCGAAACTGAAACGTTATGAAGGGAAACAGAGAGATTACAATCCCATCTCGGTGAGATCGAGATCCCTATCGGTGAAACCGATTTGCCTAGGGTTTGTGGCAGTGGCTATGACATCTGAACTCGGTGGCGCTGGATAGAATGAATCGGTGGGGCCAAGTTTGACTTTTGGTTTAGGTCATATGTGGATGTGGGAAGATAGTTGAGGGTTTTGGAGCATATCACTAAGCACTATGAAGCAAGAACCTCATCAAGCAACACCTCATCCCTCCTTGATAGTATTGGCTTTTCCTATAGACTCAATGTGATCTTGGATCACTAAAATATAAAATGTAGAGTCTTGAGCTTTAAGCTTGAGCCAAACTTTTTGCCCTTAGAATTTTGAGGGGTCCAGTTTCCTCATCCATGCCATGCCATTCATTGAGCTTTTACTGAAATATTAATCTTGGAGTAATGTTAGCTCAATGAGCTATATGTTGTTAGGAATTACCAAAACCACCCAGGGATAGTTGTACTTTCAGCTGCGATGGACGAGTGCGCCGATGTAAAGGGGAGGAGCACGAAGGCTGCAGTGCTGTGGAGAAGTCTATTTTGCGGTGGGGATAGAAATTGGGGAGTATTCAGGTGTACTACTCTGGGTGCCGGGGTGGGGTTGGCTGGGTAGGGTGAACCTGAAGTTACGAAAACAGCCCCCTACCAAGCGTCATCCGTAGGCCTGTTCCGAAGGCTATGATGGTAACTTCCCACTGCTCGAATCAGGGTCGCGGGAGATTTTCCCACCGACCTCAAAATTTTGTGACACTGGACTCCCCGTGTGGCGTGTTGAGTGATTCGGCTAAGCAACTAGCGAGTAGTAGTAGTAAACTCTGCATATTAGGTTTGACCGAAGTCAAACTTCCTAAAGTTTGACCAAGTTTATAGAAAAATATAAACATTTACCATAACAAATATGTATGATGTGAAAGTACATTCAATAATGAATCTAATGGTATTTATTTGTTATTGTATATGTTAATATTTTTTGTTATAAGCTTTCTGAGAGTTTACAAAACTTGATTTTGACCAATGCTAATATGCGGACTTAAATAAAAACGGAGGGAGTACATATTTGTTTTCTTAGTTTGTAGTGAACTAATCATTTGTTGAAATTGTGAAATAAATATATTAGGCTATTGACTTCGAATGTAATGGTCTATACAATTCAATAGTTACAATCATTGTCGAATCCCAAGATGTATACAAGGTCTATAGTACTTCACAACATGCTCAAACTCACATAATCCCAGTCAAATGAGAATCTAAATGCATTTCATAGTTATTACTTTGTAGGATGCAACAAGAACAACCATAACTCTACATCCGCCATTATAGAAGCAACATTTTGACATATCCCAATGTGTGAATGAAACATGCAGAGAGAGCTTTTGAAGATGGAGTAGAGAGGGCGGGAAAGATTGTATGTATGTGGACGAGAGAGTAGGAGACAAACCTAACGAGACAGAGAGAGAGAAAGAGAGAGGAAGAAGTTAGGTTTGTGAGAAAGATGCGTACATGTAATATACATGAGATGCGTGTGCATCTGGATTCTGTATACGTGGAAGGAGAAGAGACAACATGTTTGATGAGAGAGCAGGAAAAACATGGACGAGAGGGGAAGGATCTCGTGGGTTGAGGGATTGACAATTTTGTGCGGGGGAGAGAGGGATTGGTAATTTTGTGCAAGAGAGAGAGAGAGAGGGTGGGGGGAGGAGTCAGTCAGCCGTCGTCACATCACCCTGCTTCCAAATGACCCCGCATTCTCTAGCGTGGTGTGGTCGCCGTCTTCGATCTGCTCGTTGCCCTCTTTGAAGATTGAGGTTTTGTGCATGTTGGGGTGCAAAGAAGCGCAAGCGAGAGTGGTCGCCGTATAACCTTGGATGGGGATGAATTGTGTGCTCGGGGGAGTGTGTGTGTGTGTTGTGCTGTCTCTCTCTCTCTGTGTGTGTGTGTGTGTGTGTCAGATATTGAGAGAAAACAAACCTAAGGAGAGAAATGTGTATTCATGAAGAGATTGTGTGGGCCTTGAGGTGGGCAGGGGCCGGGTGAGGGTGTCAAAATGTGCGCGTTGATGCATGTGTTGCATGCGACCGTGCGAGGGACAGACGAATCGAGAGAGATGGTTGTTGTGTTACGGATGCTCCTCTCTCTGTCTCTCTCTCTCCCTCTCTCTCCCTCTCTCTCTCTCTCACACACACACACACAAAAGTAAACTAGAAGACCGTTCTCTCATGTATACACAACGTATCGGCATCTGTCTATGTCTCACTCATGCATGATCAGTTGCACATTCACACCTCTCTATGTTTGTATCACACGCACACCGTCTCCACATTGCCCTTCCGCCACAACACACATATGGACACATACACACGTTCTCTCTCAGTCACACACACAAAATCATTATTAAAAAAAACTAGGGCGCACCTAAAACGTCCAAATCCAAATAAACACGAACTGGAGCTAAATTCAAATATATGGAAATATTGCAGCGTCAAGAACTTTCACAGGAAAAAAAGTTGAGTAATACTCGAGGATTGTTTTCACACACACAAAAAGGTCCGGTGGATGTCCTTCGAGCGCGACACGGTGGCGCACCGTTCGATCGACCGCGTGGCCGCGGTTCACGCGCTTGCACAGGATTCCGTATCGTGGCTATGGTAATAACTAATAAAAGCGTCGCCTAAGTCTAATGTTTACGTGTACTAGTACGGTTTTCTTTTAAGTTTGACTAACCTTATATATAAAACTAAAGTAAGCCCCCACACGCGCACCCATCAATATGCCACCGCCGCCGTTGCGCATGCCGGCGCCCGCCTGCTCCGGCCAACAATTTCTCGCCCATCACCGCCGTGTCGCCGCCATCCCTGTGCCATGAAGCCGAAGGCTCGCCCGCTCACGTCGTCTGCAGTCCCTCCTCACGATGCCGTCGCGCTGCCAAGCACGCGAGCAGCTGGTGGAGCCGCGTCTATGCACGCAGCGTACGAAGAGGAGGACGAGCGCGTGCTCCAGCACGCCGGCGAGGAGGAACTAGCGTGTCATTGTCGTCTTCGCCCGCGCGGAGGAGGCGCGCATGGTGGCTGTCGCGGCGGAAGCCGGTCGCGTGCGCGTCGAGCCCGCAAACCGGATGCGGACGCGGAATCTACCTTCGAGACCTTGAATGCCATGTGGATCCTGCAATCTGAAGGAGCAATTTGGGTCAGTCGACTCATGTGAGCCGTTTGATGCAACATGGATGGCTAGAAGGGCTTCTTCCACCTCTTCTGCCGTCTTCTTCCTTCGCTCCATCGAACTTCTTTCACAAATCGATTGACAAATTATACTACTAGTACGAACGTATTAAGTACAGTAGGAACACGAAGATACGAGTAGTAGTACCAACTGCAAGAAGAACAGTAGTAAGACATAGTACTAGTACTACTATACATACTAAAGAGTTCAAATAACGAGAAAGAACATAAACATAGTTCTGCTGGGGCCTCAGCACAACACACCCTTGAAAATAAGCTAATAAGCAACTAGTCCGCTTGACACTGCAGTAGAACCAGCATGAGCGACGGCACTGCCACCTACTTGGAGTCCGAGTCCACGTCCTCGACTTCGTCCTCGTCCCTCTTCCTCTTCCTCTTCGCTGACGCTTCTTTGCTTGAACCGGACACTGGGCTCTGCTTCTTCATCCAACCCTTGTAGATATTTAAACAAAGGTAGGCATCCATTGCTGCGTACAGGATGTGATCTTCATCTAATGTCTTCGACTCCCATGCATGATGAAACTCGTGATGAGGTTTCTTCAGTTTAGCGTACGAAGGATCAATCATGGCTGCTGCCAGGGTCAGCATTGAAGGTTGAGAGGAGGACACCAGGCTTGCCTTCTGGAGATCGAAGGGCTAGCCTACAACGAGACCTATCCGACGCAGGACGTCACTGTCGTTCTTAAAGCCTACAGTAACGAATTTCACTCTTTTGTCCTTGAGGAAGTTCTTAAAATCCTGGCACTCAACGTCGGCATGGCATATGTGGTAGACAAAGCAAACGTTATGTATGCAAACCTGGATCACAGCGGGCTTCTTCCTCTCTTCGTCCTTTAGATCCTTCTCTTGTCCCAGGACTGTGGTGTACTCAACATCTAGCCCAACGACCCACTCATCCGTTGAACTGTTGAACATGTGTAGGAAGCGAGCAAGCCATGCTTTCACCATCTCGGATCCACGTGTGTAGATGACAATGAACCGATCGCCGGTGATGGCTCTAACCTGGTACTCAGCGGCGACCATGGAGATTTGGGAGGCCATGGATTTTGGAGGAGGGTTAGGAGAAGTTGAACTGTTGTACCCCGCAAAAAAAAACTGGGAGCGAACTAATGTGAAAGGACGGGATGACTGGGAGCGAACTGTTGTAAGGTAGAAGACGGGGACGAGTAGGGCGTGCGAACGGCGTGGGGTTGCTGGCTTGCCCGATGGATAAACGGCTGCAAGCCCGCAAAGAGTTCTCGAGAACTATGCGGGACCCACTAGATGTCATGTCTACTAGACCCATATCGTAGGCCTGGCGGTATAGCTTATGCCTGTTCGCATGCCATGCCGGCGCGTGGATGTAACTTCACTTAATTCCGTCAAACGTCGCGCCTCCCACGACCTTCGCCTCCCTTGCGTGGTCGCGCCCTTTGAGACTTCGACCGACTATAAATGAGCAATTTTTTTGCCTTTTTTAGACAAGCAATTTTTTTGCCTACTCCGCACGCATGATACTCCCTCTGGTCCCTTTTACTCCCGTCAACCGTCTGCAAAGTTTTAGACCAAATTTATACTTTTTTTGAACACCACCTTATATTAATTAGCCAGCCACACCAGTACACTCATTTGATACAATATTCACCACAGAGGGCGGTACGTTATTTACAAGAATACCATCTAATCTATTGTCAAAGCTATACTTAGTGATTAAGTATGCCACCTTATTGGCCGAACGACTAATCTTTGACAATTGAAGATTGTTGATCAACTTCGAGATGCTCAACGCTTTCATCTTCAGGTCACGCATAGCAGACCTGTCAATGCTTTGACAGGCATCAGTGAAATCCCACGACCAAATTTATACTAAAAATATCAATATCTACAATACTTCCAAAACACTTAGGCGCGGTGCATTAACTTCTACCTTGTTTCTTGTTTCTTGACATATCAACCAATAGGAGATGTGGGTGTGCATGCTTTTAATGACTTGAGACTACCAAACACGACATGCAGTGGTTAGTTCATTGCATGCAATGCTATTAATTAGCAAATAAACATTAAGATCTCTCGTTTTCCCCTCCTCCTTGGTCACAGTGCACAATCTAAGATGACTTGCTCACCTAGATGGAGGGAGTACTGATTATAATGAGTATAAGAACTACGTTTTATAATGAGTGTAAAAATATTGATTTGACATTGTGAATGTTGACACATTGTGGAATAGTTTTTGAAGTCTGCAAAAGTACTCAACTAGTGCTGTCGTTCTCCACAAAAAAATGTGTTTACCAATGCATGCATGAACACTAGTTACTCTAACCCCCCTCTCTTCTTTAATTCTTTGCCACATCAGCATGTTTGCTATTCCCGTGTGCATGATACCAGCTAAGATACCACCATTATGGCCAGCCTTAATCATCGCATGCAATAATTTAGTGCACCTTGAAATATGAACATGTGTGGGGCGTGTTTGTTTTTAATGACTTGAGACTATACCTAGCCCGGCATGCAAGATGACTTATTATGCACCGTTCCCCATACCTGCAGGAAGCCCGTTCGTCTCCAAATATTTTCCTCTCCATGTGTGGAAACAATATGCCTGCCAAACTCTCCTTCTCCCTCCGGCGGTCCCACCACTCCACCCCATGTGAAAAAATCTACATGCATGACTCTCCTCCCCCCACGCTTGTCCAATCCGTTGTGACCAGCAATATTTCCACCCCTTCGCTCCCCCGTAATTTACTCCAACAAATATGCCCACGTAGCTTTTACTTAACTACAGGTGCATTTGGTCACTGACATATGGGCCCAACAGGGGTCAGGCCCACATGTCAGTGACGCAACTGGACCTGCAGTTAAGTCAGTGCAGCTCAGTCCATATCTTACATAGGTGTGCCATTGCTCGCTATAAATACTGCGCCTCCCACGACATCGCTATCTCCTCCCCCTCACGTTCACGTTCATCGCTATCTCCTCCCCCTCCCTCTCACGTCGACCACCATGGCATCGCCCCTCCCAAGCCCTAGGAGCCCCTCGCTGCACCGTGCGGACGGTCACGCGTCGCCGTTCCGTTCCTCGCCGCCACTAGTCGAGGAGGATGCGTCGGTGTTCCGCTCCTCGCCGCTACGCGACGCGTTGCCGTTCCGTTCCTCGCCGCCACTAGTCGAGGAGGACGCGTTGGTGTTCCGCTCCTCGCCGCGAAGCGATGCGTTGCCATTCTGTTCCTCGCCGCCACTAGTCAAGGAGGACGCGTCGGTGTTCCGCTACTCGCTGCGACGCGTCGAGGTGGAAGCGTCGGTGTTCCCAATCTCGCCAGCACGCGCGCCGGAGGATGCGTCGGCTCCCCGCTACGAGGAGAACGCTGTGCCGCCCGCCGAGTCCCCCAGCCTTGAGGATCTTTGGAAAGAAATGGATGTCGCCTTGTGGGAGGCTTTGCCTCCAGCAGAGCGCGCCAAAATAGAGGCGGAGAAGAAGGCCGAGGAAGAGAAGCGCACCGCGGAACAAGCTGCCTGGGAGGCCTATGTCGCATCCGAGAGAGTCAGGCAATTGGCTCTTTGGCAGAAGGCTCGTGCGAGGGCCGTGAGGGTGGCGGAGGACGCCCGTGCCGACGCCCTGAGTGCAGTCGGGCCCAAGCGCCTCATCTACGCTTGGCGGTACGTGGACCGGGTGCACGCTTCCAGCGAGGAGGAGTACCTGTTGGCGCCGGATCACCACACCGGTGGGATCGTGCTCGCCCGCCGGCAAGCCGCCAATTAGCACCTCGCGAGTTGCGAGGTTGAGGAAGAGGCGTTGTGTCGGCGCGCTGGGAAACGGCCACGCACGAGGGCACTCGTGGCGCGCCGCAAGCGCTCCTGCGAGCGTCGTGGCTTTTAGGAGGAGTATAATTTTTGTTTCGTAAGGCGATCTCATTAGTTTTGGGACGCAAATGATAAATCCCGAACGTTCAGGAATTTTTAGCGTCCTTAATTAAGTATGTAAAAGGGAAAGTTTGGAAACCTTGTGTATTCGTACGCATTTTGCAAGTACGTGCTTATAGCACAAACTTTACTATATACTATCGCACTACACGTCTCTCTCGATATATGCTGGCAGACTGTGCTACTCCCTCCGTCCAGGTCAATAAGTCATCTTCGGTTGTGCACTGTGACCAAGGAGGGAAGACTTATACACCTAGACAGAGGGAGTACTACTATTCCTTATGTACGTGCAAATGCACGTTTTAACATTATGATGCGGTTTTTGTAAAAGTAGAAAAACAGCACTAGTCAAGCTTGTGAAACGATTCAATGCAAAACAAATGCAAAAATGCTCGTTTGATTGTTTACTTTTAGCTTCCTTCTCTGTGGTTATTTCTCTGTCGTACTTTGTACGAAGTATCTCACTGGTTGGAAAGGCATGCAAATTCCCAAACCGCTTCCTACACCCTGTATCGAATTTTTTGCCTAACAGGTTGTGCCGTGCAATTGGAATTCCAACTTGAGTACTACTACTAGTAGGAGTACCAGGGGCCAGTTCTTTTAGGCTTCTAGATTAGTAATCCCATAACTACTACCTTCGTCCTGGTTTATTGGTCCCCATTGTAATCTGTGTCAAATTTTTGGTCAAAATTTAGCACAAATTATAATGGTGAGGAATAAACCAGTTAAATCTTTGGTAAAAATTTAGCACAAATTACAATGGTGAGGAATAAACCAGGACGGAATAGTAGTTCAGAAGCCCAAATAAATGAGTGAGGCACCTTATTGTTACTCTCCACTGTGACTAGTCTTGTGGGAAAAGCTGGGGAAGCCGCCAAAAGAACTGGCCCTAGGAGTAGTAGCTAGTGATCGAGTGTGCGAGATGAACCGGAGAAAGTAAATGCAGAGAGATGAAATGCAAAAAAGACGGAGGGATGTGATGGTTGCTTGTCCATTTATTTTACCAGGCCACTTATTACTGGGAGTGGTTGGGTTTTGTGATATGACGACTTTATTGCCGCACCACGAGTGGGGTGAGAGATGAGACTCCCGTACAGCGCCGCCCTCTACACTAGTACTACTACTACCTCCATCCATATTTACAGGGCCTAACTTGTCAATCTCTCATACCAAGGCATGTCCGCAAAAAGAGGAACTAATTTTGGGACTAGTATCTGGATCTCGTGTAATCTTGCATGCAGCCTCCTTTGAATGCCTAGCCGCTGGCCTCCCTTCCTTTAATCCCTCGCATGCAAATTACTCTCCTCCCTTTTCTACATGCATGCCCAACCATAATTCCTCAAATCATGCATGCCTTGGCTGAAATATAGAGCTCACTCCTCCTTTGAAAATATGGTGGTGCTATCCATGCATGCAAATCAATGTGACGGCCAGAGCATTTTCATGATGAAGGGACCACGCACGACTTGCAAGAGAAAATTAAGATGGAGATGCCTCGGTTAGTTCATTTGGATAGGTTTGTTCGGATATTATTTCATCTCTAGAGCTCACAAACATCTGGGTGAAATAGATAAAAAGTATCTTTTGCAAACAAAAGCGTTCAACTGTTCAACCTGCATCCAAAACTTGCGAAGAAATAACTCTTATTGTGCTTTGCAGGAAATGATCTTCAAGAATTAGTTTTTGAGTATCCATTGTTATACATGTTGGCTACAGATGACATGTCACTTTCTTATAGCCAACAGTTGGTATACTATTTAAGTATTAACCATGCCCTTATACACCTAGATGGAGGGATTAAATAAGGATGACTTGGGAGGGGGCAGAGGATATGTAAGAAATGGTTCATCATAAGTCTTTCACCAGTACTGTAGTAAAAATTCATACATGGAAGATTCTAGACTAAACCATAAATGGATACACTTTTATTCATGACGGCTATAACTGAGATGAAACTAATCATGTGGACTAGCATAGTAGTAGGATACATAGTAGAAACATGAATTCTACCACGATTTCGAACAGGAAGGACAGAAACACATACGGTGCAACGGGAGCAACACCGTTGGCGTTGAGGTTGTCGCCGATGTCCAAACACCATGTAGACACGGTCTTTGAGCATGGTTCGTAGTCGTTTCACGCTCGGGCATTGAAGTTTGTAACTATTTTAGATTAGAATATACTACTCCTCCGGTGCTAGTAGTAGAGCAGAGTCCTACTCTACTACTCTACTCAAGCAAGTTAGGGCATATCACTGTAGGGAGTACCAGTACTGTGATCACTCAAGCAAGTTGTCTGGCATCGACATGACCCTACGCTGCTGGTATGTGTCTCGTAAGTCAAGCGGCGTGCTATAGTCATCATCACCTGTCCACTTCCCGCAGCACATATTCGCTTCTCCATCTTTGTCTGCACATAATCTCGTCCAATCTTCCATCCCCGCTAAGGCGCCTCCCCCCTCGTCCGAAACCCAAGCACTAACAATGGCAGAACTGAGCAGCGTCCGCCGAAAGAGTGGCTGGAATTCGCTCCCCACAGAGGTAATCAAGCTCATTGTTTCGCGTGTGGACAATCTCAGTACCATGCCGCTCACCGCGTGCTCGTCGGGGTTGTACCGTTTACTCAAAGCCCTTAGGCCGGAGCTTTTTAAGCCAGCTCCTTGCTTGCTGATGCCGCCTGATCTTCAGAAATGGCATGTCATGCAGCATAACGATCGTCGGGTGGCGAGCATCAACCCCCTTGACTGCGATCCGATCCCCGTCAGCCTCAACTACATTAACGGTATGTATTGGGTCGGCATGAACACGTCTTGGATGGTGCTCGTCGACGGTCGCGGCAGCTAGATGCTCATGGAGGTCTACACCCGGTGATTGATCCCCCTTCATTCGATTAACACTGCACTGCTTTGGCACCACGGCCCAGAATACTCGGAATCTTATAGTAGCCAACATGATACCAAGTTTGATTTGCTCAAGGTTGTAATCTGCCAAGTGCCCACAAGATCTGCGAATTATAAAGACTTCAGGCTAATTGGGTTCTTCAACCGCGGTCTCGCCTATCTGACAGGTCACTGCGGTAAGTGGATAAACCTGCACGTCCATCGCAGGATCATACATCCTCCATGGTTCTTTGATGCCATTGAACACAAGGGCTTCATTTACGCTGTCGACTCCTTCTATGGCTGGACGTATTGCTGGCCTACTCCAGTCATCGCTACGAACGGCTGTTACAACAATATGTTACTTTCCTATGATATCATGATGGCTTGCTTATATTACTGTCAACATTTGGTGAAAAAATATTCATGCTCATAACATGCTGTTCTTAAGATTAACTAAACCAAGAGCCCTTTTTTATTTGACTCCAACTTGATATGATGTCGTAGGCCGCCTGGTGTCCCTACCCTTCCTAATCCCAGAACCTTTCAAAGAAAAGCGGCATGACAGTTACAGGTGGTTCCTGGCTCGATCAGACGACGACAAAAGATTGATGATCGTTCGCACGTACCGGACGTGTTGTTACGCAGAATACAATCACAGTCACTGCAAGGTCTTTGAGCAGGATCCCAGCTTCTCTGGGCCTTTAGGAATTTTTGACTGGAGGATGGTACGTAGCCTTGGTACACGCTCTCTGTTTGTCAGACTGAATTATCTGATTAACCAGGAGATAACCGACGGCAAGGATCATGATGGCAGTGTGGTTTCGTTCATCAGGCAAAACTGTGTGTACACAGCGTACCATGCGTCTCTGCATGCACCATACCCTGATATGTGCCGCCACGCTTTGCAGCCCAAAGTAGGAGAGAGGGTCGCAAGTATCAGACTTCGGCCTGCTGGCTGGTGTTTCCCCCGTCAGGCACCCATCTGGTTCAAGCCGTCAGCCAATCTCCACAGCTTAATAAATAGTAACGTCTAACTGAGCCTGTTAGTTAGATGCGTACACTTGGTGTAGTAGGATCTTTATTTAGTTTGTGCATACACTTGTTCTTTTTGGTAGCCCTTTTGTAATGATGGCTGATGTTTGGTTTGGAAGAGAGAGCTGCGTCTTCACTCTTCTGGCCTGCTTACTGCTTCTGTTGCACCCCCAGCCTTGGTTGCTGCTGCTGCTGTTTTCAATGTACAATCAGTAGTATATTTTGTCTGTTGGTTGAATAAATGTGTTGTTAGAACGATAAACACAATGTTTTGGAAGTCATTGCACGGTTCGATCCTTTAGTGCCCCGTACCGTATGTAGCGCATACTATTTATCGTACGGAACACATTTTTTTTGAAACTCGGAACACATTTTCCACTTGTTGATAACATGCAGCCCACTGATGAAGGCCCAATAGAGAAGCCCATAATTAACTGGAAGGGAGGCTCTCACATGAATCCGGCCCAGGTACATGCTCATGGTCCCCTAAACATAAATAAGTAAATAAATAAATAAATAAAGCTAAATGCTCATGCACCGATTCTTTGGGAAAATAGGTAGCCCAGTATTTCTTTTTGAAGAATACCCAAGCTAGGCCTATTTGTTTTCTCCGAATTACTGGGGTGCAAATCTTTCAAGACGAGGAGGGATGCATTCAGGCCTGGCTTAAGAGTATGGTCCATGTCTGTTAAAAGTAATATCAAAAGGGGTTGAAAATTCCAAAAAATTTATAGCAAATGGGATATAAGCTTCTTTTTTTGTTTTTGTTCTTCACTGATATCTTATACGTATTTCATTGGATTTAACATGACATAGTACTAATTTATTTTTAAATTTGTTTTATTATGGCTATTAATTTTTGGATTAAGAATATTTTGTTCCCCAGCAAAAATTTGCGAATTTTCAAAATTTCCCACATATTTAGTTAATTTTTTGACCCTGGTAGTGACCAGAAAATGGCCAGCAATTCTAAAAATGGAAAACAGGCTGCAATAAATTCCATATGAATTAGAAAATGAGTAAAAATTATAAAAATAATAGCAAATGGGCTGTACACACCACAGATTTCGAGGCTGACTTGTTTACGCAAGGCTTTGTCAGTGAACACACGATTCTAGCAGCAGTTAGTGTTGGGTGTCCATCCAACGGCCGACGTGCTTCTTCAATCTCTGATCTTCCTGCTCCAGCCGCCTAAACTAGCGCCGACGGGACTGCCTGCTCCCTCCTCTTGTGGCCCGCTGTGATGCCACGCAGGCTTCCCCGGCCCACCCTACTCCCTCCGCTGGCCTGGCCGCACGCAATCAACTGCCTCCTAATTACGCGAAAAAATGATCCTCCCACTGACATCTGGGGCGCACCGGTTGGGATGCTGACATGTGGGCCTACTAAGTTAACGCGTACGCAGGGCTTGTCAACTTAGTCAACAAACGATTCTAGCAGCAGTAACCGTTGGATTTGAATCGAACGGTCCTGCTGCTTCTTCAATCGCTGCTCTTCTTGCACCAGCCGCCCAAACCAGCGCCGGGGAGACCGCCTGCTCCTGCCTCCAGTGGCCGGCTGTGCTGCCGATGAGGCCTCATCGCCCCCTACTACTCCCACCGCTAGCCAGGCCCTGCGACGACGGCAGCCTCACACCGCAGCCGAACCAGTGAACCCTCGTACTCCTCTCCGCGTGGGCATCCACTGCCGTGTCTTCCCCGGCTCCGCGTCGTCCCCTTCCTAGGCCTCGCCGTCGTCCACCGCCTTGGTGCTCTCGGCACGGCGTGGTCAACGGCATTCCATCAGAAGAGTACTGTACGTGGAGAGGCTGACAGCTGGGTCCATGGCCACAACCCAGTTTTTTTTGTGATTTGCCAAGTAAGTCGCTTTGTCAGGCCTGTTGGGCTGCAAATCTCTCAAGACGAGGAGAGCTTTCATTCGGCTGGCCGAGAAAATGCCCCATCAGTAATGAGAAATGGGCTGTACATTTTTAAAACACATCAAACCAGCAATTAGTTTCAAATATCTTTTTTTTCATTTCGAGATTTGAAATTACATTAATTTTTATGCGTGGAGAATTTGTTGGATTTTATATTGATATACATTTATTTTTAAAATCAGTTTGAATGTGAGTCGAAATTTCAGGATTAAAAACAGTTCGGACTGCACCGAAATATGCAAAATTTCGTATAATTTTTTAACCGTGGCCACAATATGGGCTGTAATGCTAACAAAAGGAATATGGGCTCCAAAAAACCTTAATAATTAGCAACTGGGCTGTAAATTATTAGAAATAATGACAGATGGGTTGTATGCTATTTTCCACAGATTTGAGGCTTTCCTAAAAAAAAGGTTGACGCACAAGCAGTGACTGTTGGATGGCCATCCAACGGCCGTCGTGCTTCTTCAATCTCTGCTCTTCCTGCTCCAGCCGCTCAAACAGGCGCCGGCGGGACTGCCTGCTCCCTCCTCCCCGCGGCCGGCTCTGCTGCCGCGCAGGCCTCACCGCCCCACCGTACTCCCATCGCTGGCCTAGCCATCCCTCTACTCACCCACACCTGCTATTATTCTCCGGCGACAGCAGACGAACCAGTAAACCCTCGTACAGTCGTACTCCCCTCCGCATGGGAAATAACTGCCGAGTCTTCCCTGCCTCCGTGTCGTTCCCTTCCTAGGCCTCGCCGTCGTCCACCACCCTGGTGCTCTCGGCGCGGCCTGGTCAACGTGGTCAACGACCAACATGCATCTGAAGTGGACTTTATGTGGAGAGGCCGACAGCTGGGTCCACGGCCGCACGTAAGGAAATGCCTCCTTATTACGCGCAAAAAAATGATTCCTCCACCTGACATCAGGGACCCACCGAAAGGGCCTCTGTATTTCGCGAAAAAATGTTACCGCCGCTGACAGCTTGGACCCACCAGCTATATCTTCGCACGCAAGGAAGTGCCTCCTTATTACGCACAAAAAATGAATACTCCCCCTGTTAGCTGGGACCCAGTATAGTGGCAGGCTGACTTGTGGGCCTACTAAGTTGACGGGGACGGAGGGCTTTGTCAACTTAGTCAATATGCACAATTCTAGCTCCAGTGACCATACGATGTCCATCCAACGGCCGTAGTGCTTCTTCAGCCTCTGGTCTTCTTGCTCCAGCCGCCCAAACCAGCGCCGGTCGTGCCTCGTGCTCCTGCCTCCCATGGCCGGCTGCGATGCGGCGGAGGCCTCACCGCCCCCTACTACTCCCACCGCTGGCTAGGCCATCCCTCTACTCACCCACACCCCCTGTTATTCTGCGGCGACGGCAGCCTCACACCACAGCGAACCAGTGAACCCTTGTACTCCTCTACGCGTGGGCATCCACTGCCGTGTCTTCCCCGGCTCCGAGTCGTCCCCTTCCTAGGCCTCGCCGTCGTCCACCGCCCTGGTGCTCTCGGTGTGGCGTGCTCAACGTGGTCAATGAACGGCTTCCATCGGACGTGGACTGTACGTGGAGAGGATGACAGCTAGGTCCACGGCCACAGCAAGGAAGCGCCTCCTTATTACGTGCAAAATAATTATTCCTCCACTTGACAGCGGGGACCCACCGAACAGGCCACCGTATTCCGCCCCCTGACTGCTGGGGCCCACCAGCTACATCTTCGCATGCAAGGAAGTGCGTGACAGTCGGGAACCACCTAGTCGAAGCGTACGTAGCATTGTCATTCTGGTCGCAAACGTGTACGTACATATATACTGGTCGATGTAGAGGCGCGCACGTGTCGTAGTAGAGGCTCGCACGTAGCATGTACACGTACGTACAGCGGTCAGGGTGCAAGAAAGAAAATACGGCCACGTATGTGTACATATGGGCGGGGTCTCGAACGCCTACTCACGCATACGTACGGCGAGGGCTCGTGTACATGGCTGGGTCGGAATGGAGAAACAGCGTCGTCATCGTGTTCATGGGGAGGCAACGGAATGCGTCGTGTTCATCGGGAGGGCTTGGACGGAACAGGCGATGGAAACGAGGCCTGGCGTACCGCAGAACGGAGGAAACGGCCTTGTGTTCGACCTGCCACGTTCGAAACAGGATCCTGTTTATCAGGAGGGGTCTGGCGTACCGTAAAACGGAGGAAACGGACCTCCTACGGTCGAAACGGGGGTCCTGTTGATCGGGAGGGGTGTGGCGTACCGCAAAACGGAGGAAACGGACTTGTGTTGGAGCGCTACTGTCGAAACGGGGGTCCTGTTCATCGGGAGGGGTGTGGCGTACCACAAAACGGGACTCCACAGGATATTGTTCATCTCCACCGTCGACCTCCTCCAGCCTCCACGGGCTCTTGTTCATCCAGCCTCCACGGGCTCCTGTTCATCCAGCCTCCACGGGCTCCTGTTCATCCAGCCTCCACCGCGCGCTACTCCACCGGCTACTGTTCAACTACCCCTCCACCGTCTACTGTTCATCCAGCCCTCCACACCACGGGGTCCTGTTCAACCACCCCTCCACGGGCACCCCTCCACCGTCTACTGTTCATCTAGCCCTCCACACCACGGGGTCCTGTTCATCCACCCCTCCACGGGCACCCCTCCACCATCTACTGTTCATCCAGCCCTCCACCACACCATGGGGTCCTGTTCATCCAGAGGCAACGCCACCGCTCACTGTCCATCCAAACCCCCCCGCAACACTCACTGTTCATCCCATCGATCGGCTTCAGTTAGCAGCAGTAGCGAAGGAATCGCTCGATCGGGTTTAGTTAACAGCCATCGATCGATCGCTCAGGTTCAGTAACGCGTAGCCTGCAGTGCAATCGCTCGGGTTCAGTTAGAGCCCAACGCCTCGCTCGGGTTCAGTTAGAGCCAACACCTCGCACACACGCGCGTACGTGTACGAGAGAAGCGCGCATCGCTCGGCCCCCGACCTCCCACCGTAACCGGGAACTCCCCGAAATTTTCCTCCCCCTCGCTTCTACCATGGTTTTTTCCGTCATGGATGGCCCAAAGAATGTCATGCAGCTGCGTCTCTGGCCCGCCTAGGACGAAAAGCCCATTTTCTGTCATGATTTTTTTCATAGAAGTAGGAGCCCACCACATCTATGATGATACCGGGTTTTGTCACAATTATCGTCATAGAAGTGTCATATGTATGACAAATGTTTTTTTGTTCAGCCCAAAATGTCACAGATGTGTCTTTTTTTTGTAGTGTATAGCCGCGATGAGGGCAAAGATTTATGGAAAACAAGGCAATCCGGCCATACAATTTTATAAACAAAGGTATGCACAGAGATATGTTATATTATTTTTTAACGTAAGAAACGTCTTCCAAAGAAAATAGTCCCGCTATCGGTTCCTTTCTTTGGGTTGTCATGCCTACCAATGATCATGAAACCTCACCTTCGATCAATGCGGGAGAAAAATATTGAGGATTTAGTTCGGGGAAAGTTCCCGAACTCTATGGTATTAATAAACCAAAATTTTCACTTCCGTCATTGCCGACCAATGTGATCCTTTAAGATTGCTAGCTTTCGGCTTCACCCAGTCTGAGGTACTTACTCGGACGACCCGGTAGTAACAATCACAGAGGTGCTCCCTTTACCACCTAGCCGAACAATCAGGAACATAGGGGTAAGCACAGGAGCCAGGCAACCCAGCTTGGCCAAAATCTGAAGTCAAATTGATGCATATTTATGGCTTTATAACGATAATTACAGAAGGCAGCGCTTGTATATTGAATACAAATACTGGTGATACATGTTTATTTTATGTATAATGATTGTACGTACCGAAGTACTTATATCATATCTATGTTCACTCAAACTTTAAACGCGTCTTAACCGACCGTCGGCTTCTCCCTCTTCGGTCAAGGGCCAAAGAGTGTTATGTAGTCCACTTGTCGAGAATATCGACAGTGTTTCCGATAACCAGGCAATCAGGCCATAAGGCTGTAACAGACAAAGTGCGCTTAGGGAACTTATGCTATATTACTGACGACGTGTAAGAAGCATCTTCGAAGAAAATAGTACCTCCACCGATACCTTTCTTCGGTTGCTCATTGTTACTATGAGACTTGTGCAATAGATTTTTTGTACTCATGAGTTCCGTTGTGTGCCGGCTATGATTGAAAACAATAAGAGCGCTAGCTTTCGGCTTCACCCAGTCTGAGGTCAGAGCTCGGATGACCCGGTCATGACAATCGTAGAGGTGCTCCCTTTACTCCCTAGTCGAACAATTGGGAACGTAGGGGTAAGCACAGGAGCAAGGCAACCCAGCTTGTGGAACATTTAGGTCAATATGGTGCATATTGTGGCATAATACACGAATAAGGAACGAAGACAAGTATAATCATATGCAAAAGGAAAAGCTTCATAAAGGAAGCCCCCAAGTAAACGGGGTATTCGAATTTATGTATCACAAACAAAGTTTTTACAAGGAAGTATAATGCTTGGTCGAACCAAAGGCAAAAATTTAAAACCGAAAGTTTTTGAGCATGAAAGCGACTTAGCTTGTTAATGTGTTCGGCATTGATGACGCTGTTCAAGCTTAATGCGGGACAAGGTTCCATCCCCCAAGCTGGTCTCAAGGTGGCGGAGCGAAGAGCTCGACGCTCCGAAGTGGTGGCATAGCACGGCCAATGCGGGCTGGCAGAGTGACGCCAAAGCCCCTGGTGTGGGTTAATGCAGTGTTGACGAAGCTTCCCGTCCAGCCGAGGAGACAGCATTGCCCAACCTGAATCATTTATCTGTGCAAAAAAAGTGCAAACCGGATATAATAGTAATAATAATAAATTACAAAAAGTTGCATAATAAATAATTTATGCAAAGTGAGTAATAAAAGAAATATGGCCTGTGCGCCGAGCACTCGGTGAGGTAAACCTCTCTCGGCGATGCCGAAGTCCCCGAGGCGACCGAACACGTCGGTATGGCAACACGACAAACAAGGTGATCACGCAAGTCGATTTATGCCAATTAAAACAGCGGCGTTGGCTTGCTGAAGCGACCGTGTAACACAGTCGAAGTCGATCACCTACACACATAAAATAGCGGTCCAAAAAGGATAATATAAATATATATAAACTTCTTGCATAATTGCTTTTTGCAAAAATAATTTATTTAAAGAGATGTGGCCTGGCGTCGAAGTCAATGTTGATGCAGAGCATCGGCGTGACACGATGAAGGCGTGGCAAAAGCCCGAATTCACAGGCTGACCCGAGTTCCGGATTCGGCGTTTCGCCGAACCGTATATGGAAACTGACCATACCATCGCGTGACCGTTGATAATGCGACCACCATTTGACAGACTTGTGTACAAATGATGGAACAAACCAGAGTAATAATTCTTTGGAAAAAATAGACCCAAACAAGTAAGAATTACTGGGATAAATAGCACCTGGTTTTTTTGTTGTGGCAATCCGAAGAAAGGTGACTCCCAAAATTGGAACTCGGTCCGCACACCCATAGCCTGATGGGTGGTAAAGCTCCGTCCTGGTGATGCTGGCAAAGGTTGGCTTCCCGAGACAAATCCCTCAGACCAGCTAATCGTGACGAAGCTGGTCAGCTGGTGACGCCGAAGTCACCGGAGTAGGTTGATGAAGAGATGATGAAGCCCATGGTCTAGCCAAGGTATTGGAGGAGCTTGGCGAAGAGATGCCGGAGTCTACATGTCAGCTGATGTGTCGAAGCAGGTCGACGTGCTTGATGATGATTTGAAGAAGAGGCAGCATGGTGATGCCGACGTAGGTCAAGACTTGTGACGCGATCGACGCTAGGTTGATGAAGCTACCACGTGGTGATGCCGGTGTGCCCGCTCCATGTAATCCATGGGGTAGCGATGTTGGTGATGATTTATCCTTTGCGATGCCGAAATTTTGTTCGGCTTGCCAAGAGGATGATCGAAGGAATTGAGCTCGGCTCAACAAAGTGGCGACGTGTCTAGCGCAGGTCGGCAACCGTGGAGCAGTATTGCCGGACTGGTTTGACACCAGCGTGATGGTGAAGATTACCTTGGAGGAGGCTTAAAATTTTATGGGTACGTGTTTAAAAACAACGCGCAATACCCTAGAAAGAAAAAATTCCTTCAAAAGGGATGTCCGATATCCCGTTCATAAAGAAGCATGAACTCGGGCCGGATTCGTATTCGCGTAGAAAACGGATCCAAAAATCGTTGCGCTCATCGGAGGTTTCCCAGAGTTTGAATGGTCGGATTGAGATGAAATTTTGGGGGGTGGTAGATATAGGAATTCCGCAGCTGATCAACGGTTGGATCTTCCAAAGAACGTCCGAGCTAGATGCTGGACGCCACGCTTCAAACTCGTCCGGATTCCCGTCCAGATTCGAAATGGCTCAGGTATATCATAGATTGCTAGAGATTCCTCCATCAGAACTTGACGAAATTTTGCATGGTTGTTGTAGACTCAATTCCGCACAATCCCACTGAAGAAATCATCAAACCGATGCTCGAGGAGGCGGTGGCGGTAGATACGAGTTCGCTGTTCAGAAAAACAGCACGGTCGCTCGAGGGCAATGTTGGCGTTGAGCCCCCGAGCTCCATGGATGATTCCTCCATGATCATGATAGAGATCGGAGTTGATGTTTGATGAAGGCCCTCGTCTGAACATGGTGATCCGAAGACGGGGCGCAGTTCTTGGTGGAACCAAGGTGACCAGTTGTAACATCCCAAAATTCTAAATTTTGGAATGTTATATTAAATAAATAGATTTGATTGTTTGTTTGATTCTTGTGTGATTGATTGACTAAAAGTGAGTGAATTCGAAACCTTCTGAAAGTTAAATGAGAGGGAATAAAAGGACTTTCCCAAACTTTCACGTTTTTGCATTTTGATCTTTGTGAATTCAAATTCTTTTTTTCAAATACAAGACCCTAGAGAGAAGATGACATGACTTCTTCCATTTAAATAAATGAAAAGGGTGTTTAAAAAATATTTGAATTCCATTTGGAAATATTTTCCAATTCAGAAACTTTATGCAACTCAATGATTTTCACGAGAGAAGATAAAATGACTTCTTCAAATTATGAAATATGAGTTGGGAGTTTCAAAGATCAAATTTAAAGTCTTTTTTGAATTTATTTTCAATTTGGAGTTATTTGAGTTTTATTTAAATTATTTTTATCCAAAAAAAAGGAAAATAGGGTAACATGATTCCCTACATCAGAAAATTGGAGATAAATAAATTTGAATTCATTTTGGTATTTCTAAAATGATTTTTATGAGGTTTTATTGCAACAGTAGCACTCTTTGCTTTATTTGAATTTGTGTGTATTTTATTTGACTCTAGAAAAATGTTCATGCTGTAGGAAATCTTTTTCTGAAAATTTTGATATATTATATGCCTATATAATATTTGTATTTCTTTTGTTTTATCACTTTTTGTTTGACTGTGTTTAAACAAAAATGTTTATAAAAAGAAAAGTTTAGGCCGAAGCCGACCGAGCCAGGCCGGCCCAGCCAAGCCACTCGCCCGCGCGCGCGCCTCGCAGCATGCCGCGGCCCAGCGGCCCACCTCCCAGTCATCCCCGACCCTCGGTCGGAGACCAACTCCAGCACGCCACCGCCGCCGCTGCCGTGTCCTCGCTGGACTTCTCCACCGCCTTGCCTCGCCCCTCCTCCAAGTCTTCTCCTCCTCCCCTCGTATATAAATGGAGCACCCAGGCCCCGTTTCCCTCAAAAAACCAAAGCCCTGAGCCCCGCGCTGTGCCGCGCCATCACCGGAGTTAGCCGCAGTCGCTGGAGATCCACGCCGCCGCACCGCTCCGCCCCGCCACTCCTAGCCCCCACCGACCCCACCAACCCCACCGCCGCGCCACGCCACACGCCCCGGTGCTCTCGCCCGCCGCCGTGCACCAGAGCCACTGCCTCGACAACATCCGAGCCGCCGCTGCCATCTCCTGCGTCGCCGGTGAACCCCGCCGCCGTGGTATGCCTCACCTCTCCCCCTCATCGTCTGATCCACGATCTACGGCTAGGAATTAGATCTAGGTTAGTTTTTTTCGAAACGTTTTTTTGTTGTTAACGAATGTTCATTGGTTTAGGATTGGTAGTGAACGTTTTCATTATATATGCCTCTGTAGCGAACATTCGTTCGATAGGATTTTTCTTTTTCTTTTTAGTTTTCCGCCAGGGACCCGTTTGTGAATATTTTCTTGACAGATTAGTCCATGTACTTCAATCGGTCATTAGTTTTTGCTCGTTACTCGGATTTAGACGAAACCAACGCCCACTTCTTCGTTATGATCCCCTCTTTCCAGATAATCAACTTAAACATGTTTTTGAAAGTTTAAAATTTGATTTAAACAGTTTTGTATTTGAACTTTCTTTGATGATAACTTGAGTTTCGTAGCTCCGTTTGAGTTGATTCTATTTTCAAATCGAAGCTCTTGACCTAAACTTTCTGATAAGGCCAAATTCATATAATTTTGGTACTATTAGAAATTGTTTTATGTTGCAAGAGTTATTTGTTTGGTTTTGATGTTTTCCGAGTTGTCTTCTTCGTTCTTTCCGATCTTTTGAGTGATTGCTTATGTGTGGTTACTATTGCTTGCTTACGATAGAATGACCGGAGTGTGACGAGTAGAACTATCAGGAGTTTTGAGTGCGAATCATCTTCATCAACATTGCAGGCAAGTTCACACTTTGATCATATCCCCTTCATACCCAGTTTTTATGCATTAGTTTCACCCCTCAAACATTGCATGAGTAGGATTGATAACATGTGGGTATTGGGAAGTAGTTGATGAGGTCGAACCTATTGCCCTGTTATATTCAAACCCTTGGGAGCTACTTCTATGTATTGCTTATATTGCTATGCTATGCTCGTAGACGTGGTTTGGGTGAGTGAAATCCATGACAGATGTGAGATTGTTAATTAATGGTTCAACTTAAGGTGGCAACTTAAATACACATCTGGGTGGATTGCTAGGGGCACCCTGGGGATACACCAGTGGACTTGTCTGGACACCTGGGATATACCAGTGTTGTCCTAGGAGATCCTGGGGATATACCGTGTGATCATCCTACGGTCCGCCACCCAAGCTCAAAGGGATCATAAGATTATTCATGCTAGAAACTTCCGTGTGCAGCCACAAGCTATTATGGGCTCTAGCATAGTTGAGTAAGTTACGTGAAGTTCTTGAAGAGGTGGATCAGCAGGTAGTGGGTTTGTAAGTTTGGTATGGTCTACCCGGAGTAGAGAGTTAATGTTTCTGAAAGACTGTGTCTGGGTCATCCGTTTCTCAAACACCATGTAGTGCGAGAAATCCAACGGAGGCGATCGAGTCTTGTGGGGAAAAGTGTGCAAACCTCTGCAGAGTGTACAATCTAATCATGGTTAGCCGTGTCCCCGGTTATGGACAATCTTGAGTATCTAGTACTTGGAGTATCTTAAGTATCTCATCACTCTTAATTAATATTGTTGGGTTGTTAATTACTTTAATTGGGATTGAGTTGGGGGTACCTTCTCAATGTTGTTCAGCCACCATGATAGTTAAATTAAAATCTATTCCTTTGTTGTAGGGAAAATTGGCTTTTCGCAAAAAAACTATAACCATACAGCTTTCCACCAGCCAAATATGCATGTAGTGATAGCATTTATTTTACTCATTGCTCTACTATGTTATCTTGCCAGTACATTCAATGTACTGACCCATTTTTGGGCTGCAACGTCTCATGTTGCAGGATTCTTACGACGAGTAAGTTATACGTTAGGCTTACAATTTCTACACTCAACTTTGCCGTTGGTGTTGATGGGAATCCACAACCTTGTTACTTCCGCTATTTGGATTGAGGTAATAGTATTTACGTTACTTTATACACGTGACTTACCTCTATTATAAATCCTCGAGTACTGTGTGTGTCAGCATACTGATCCAGGGATGACACTTAAGCACAGAGACTTGACCGTCTGAGGTCGGGTCGCTACACCAGTCGAGCTGGTGATGAAGATGCCGACGTCGCAGTTTATCTGCAGGCGAGCCATCGATCCTTTGCTGAACACACAGCGGAACTCTCAATGAAAGCACCATTGTCGGTGTCAAAACCGGCAGATCTCGGGTAGTGGGTCCCAAGCTATGCGTCTAGGATCGATGGTAACATGTACACGAGATTTTACCCAGCTTCGGGCTCTCTTGAAGAGATAATACCCTACATGCTGCTTTTGATTGTATTCGACGTGTATGATTACAGAGTTGATCTACCTCGAGATCATATGTTGTGGTCTAAACCCTAGAGGTATGATGAGTAATATCATAATCCATCTATCGACTAGCCTGGCCTCGGCTTACATAACATATCAGAGGCCTAGGATAACAAGAGTCCTAGTCGAATACGCCGGTGGGGTGGAGTCCTTGTCTTGATCTCCAAGTCTTGAGGAATCTTCCTTGTATATGTCATCGGCTGTCCGAACTGGCCCATGAGTATTCGGCCATGGGGGTCCTCGGCCCAATCCAACTGATCGGGAGACGACGTGGTGAGTACCCCCTAGTCTAGGACACCATCAGTGACTATAACTTGCAAGATCAGATCTAAACATGGACATAACAATGAATTCATAAACGGTTCAAATTTGAGTTCATGGCACTCGGGCCCAAAGTGACAAGCATTAAGCATAGCAAAGTCATAGCAACATCAATCTAAGAACATAGTGGATACTAGGGATCAGACCCTAACAAAACTAACTCGATTACATGATGAATCTCATCCAACTCCTCACCGACCAGCGAGCCTACAAAGAAATTACTCACTCCCGGTGGGGAGCATCATGGAATTGGCGATGGAGATGGGTTGGTGATGATGAAGAACGAAGATCCCCCTCTCCGGAGCCCCAAATGGACTACAGATCTGCCCTCCCGACGAAGAACCTGGCTTGGCGGCGGCTCCGTCTCATGGATCGTGATAATTCTTTCTCCCTGATTTTTTTTCTGGAATAATGTGAATTTATAGTATCAGGGGGGTCGTCAGCGGGGCCACCAGGTGGGCACAACCCACCTGGGCGCGCCAGGAGAGGGGGCGCGCCCTGGTGGGTTGTGCCCAACCAGGGGCCCCTCTCTGGTGGGTCTTGGCTCCAGAAATTCTTATTATTGATATAAAATAATCCTCACAAAGTTTCGTTCCATTCCAAGAACTTTTATTTCTGCACAAAAACAACACCATGGTAGTTCTGCTGAAAACAGCGTCAGTCCGGGGTTAGTTTCATTCAAACCATGCAAATTAGAGTCCAAAACAAGAGGAAAAGCGTGAGAAACTATAGATATGTTGGAGACGTATCAATTCCCGCAAGCTTAAACCTTTGCTTGTCCTCAAGCAATTCACTTGATAAACTGAAAGTGAGAAAGAAAAACTTTTACGAACTCTTTTGCTCTTGTTTGCATAAATAAGCTTAAACAGCACCCAGGTTTTCAGCCAACATTATAAGTAACCATGTCAACAATAACATTTAAAGATTATGATGACTCATATCAATGACATAATCAGCTAGCGAGCAACAATAAGATATCTCAAACAGCAACATTTGTCAAAACAACCATGATATAATATGACAATAATGGTATCTCGCTAGCCCATTCTAAGACCGCAAAACCTAAATGCAGAGCACCTCCAAAGTTCAAGCAGCGACTAAACATTGTAATTCATGGTAGAAAAGATCCAGTCATGATGCATCCAACATTAGCTGTACATAATGCATAAATCATGACAATTGTGCTCTACTTAGTTTCTGGCGCTTGTTTTTAGAAGGTGATGGCACAACATAAAAGTAAATAGAAAGTCCCTTCGCAGAGGGAAGCAGTGATTTGCAGAGGTGCCAGAGCTCATTTTTTAAAACAGAGATAAATAATATTTTGAGACATGCACCCTTCTCATTTACTTCACGACCATCAGTTATCAACATCTTCCATGCTAAGCACGCTAGTGGTGGTTCCCAAGCGATAAAAGTAAAGGTTTACTCCCCCTCCACCATCAATCACACTCCACGGCTTGTCCGAAACAACGGGTGCTGTCCATACCAACATCAGTCCCGGGAGAGTTTTGTTTAGTTATTTGCATTTTGAGTCCGGGACTGGGAATCCGTATTACCGCCCATTTTCTCGTGCGATGGCCAGTGAATAAACACTCGACTTTAGAATAACCTGCTTAGCACGGAAGATATCGACCACCTCTTGTCATTCCATGAACGATCCAGGCACACAAAAATGATAATTTTTTTAGAAGTTTTTAGAGGTGGCACATGCAAATTTACTTAGGACGGCAGGGTAATACTGTATATAGGTAGGTATGATGGACTCATCTGGAATGACTTTGGGTTCAAGGTTTTTGATGTACAAGCAAAATTCCCACTTAGTACAGGCGAAGGCTAGCAATTAAGATTGAGAAGCGGCCAGCTAGAGAGCAACAACGATCATAACCAGGCATTATGCATAAGTAACATGGACACTAGCATGAGTAGGATATGAACACCATGAACATAAATATTATAGAGGCTATGTTGGTTTTGATTCAACTACATGCATAAACATGTGCCAAGTCAAGCCACTCGAACATTCAGAGGATACCATATCATCATACTACATCACAATCATTTTAACGCTATGTTGACATCCAAGATAAATCATTATCAACTCCCAGCTACTTATGCATGGCATGAGAAACTATAATCTCTAATTGTCATTGCAAACATGTTTAATCATAATGGGCTGAATCATGGGCACTAGGTTAAACATATTTACACAACAAGAACAAGTCGAGTTCATATCAGTTTCTCTTTGCCACAACGAAATCTTCAAATATCATCATTATTGCCTTTCACTTGCACGACCGAATGATATGAAAATAATAATAATAGTGCAAGAGTGCCGTGGACTAAGCTGGAATCTGCAAAACATTTTATTCAATAGGAGAAGACAAGGTAAAATGGGCTCTTTATTAGTTTAACATTTATTCATATGAGAGCCACTCACCATTTTCATCGTGGTCTTCTCCTCGGCAAGACTCAAATAAAAGGAAAAGAAATTTAGAGAAATACACTGAAATATTTTTGGAGTTTTTGGTTTTCTTGAACAAGCAAATAAAAAGGAAAAACATGAACGAGAAAGACTATTTACACGAGAAAGCTCCTAACAAGCAAAAGAAGAACAAGGAAATATTTTTGGATTTTCTTTTTAATACTACTACTAAGCATGCATTGAAAGTAAATTACTACAACTAATTTTTTTTGGTTTTTCTAAAGTTTTTCAAACACACAAGAAGAAAGCAAGAAAATTAATCTAAGCATGGACGATACAATGAAAAAGTGTGAACACCGACAAATAGAAAGATATGTGAACATGAATATAATGTCGGTGATAAACACGTACTCCCACAAGATTAGGCTTTTGGCCTAAGTTGGTAATCGATCAGTAGCCTGGAGGGTAGTAGTCGGTGTGATAGCTCATGAAGGCTCTCGGTGCGGATGCCTCGGCACGCCGTGCCGCCACCACTACTGAGTTATGAGCTCGGGCCTCACTCTCAAGAACAAAATGTCTTCCCTTGCTGTGATAATCAAAGAGAGAAGGCGCAGGCAAATATGTGTCCACAACATGTGATTGGTTAAAAATCGGATTATAAGTGAAGTCATGAATCCTTCCTTTAAGGATTTTATGATCTTTCAAAGCATCAAAATCTAAATACCGAGTGGGTAGAATAGGATCAAAGGGCAAAGGTGAAACACCCAGCCCTCGTGCTAGTCGTGTGGCATAAATTCCACCATAGAACCAGCCACTTTTGGCGTTATGCTGAAGTCTTCGTGCAACAATCGCTCCAAGGTTATAATTCGTTTCACCCGTGAGAGCGGTATGAACGAGGTTCAAGTCTGGTGCACAAAGTATGCTATAGTCCTGTTTGCCTACTATGCATTTCCTGTTAAATAAAGCAAAATACTGAATTGCGGGAAAGTGAATGCTCTTTATTCTTCCTTGTCTCACTCCCCTATTTTCACCGTAACAAAGGCTAGTCAAGAAGGACTCATACTCAGCCTTTAGTGGCTCATCAAGCGAACCCCAAAATGGAAGTTTGCAATGGTAAGCAAAGTTCTCTAGTGGAATAGTAAATGGATTATCATAAAGCATGAGAGACACCCTAGACTCACGTGGAAAATATTTAGATTCTTTGACAAATGATTCAGTGAGAAGATGGCGCTATTCACACTTATCTGAGAGGTAGGGACCAAGACCGGCATTGTGAACATATTGCTCAAATTCCTCCTTGATGTCCACCTACACCATATATTCATCGCAAGGCCATAAGCATGTTTTGGTGGCGGCATCTCGCGTGGAACTTTCACTTGGTTCAACATAAGACCGGCGAGCAGAATTGTCACTAGAGGATGCCCCCGAGGATCGTCTCCTCGAAGAACTCCTTCCAAATAGATTCATCATGTCCGCATACAATTTTTCCTATGAACAAAAATCTGAATTTTTAGTCCACAAAATTTTCTCAACAAAACTTCACAAAACTGATAGCAACTACTCATACGGATACATAGAGGCCATAGCAAACATTCGAACTACTTAGAATACTAAGAATTCATCATGCAAGCACATCTACAGCAGCACCAAGAGTAGCTATTTATTCAAAGTATAAACCACTAAAACGAAAACTAGTTGGACAAATGGTGGAGTCACATACCAAGCAACAATCCCCCGAAACAGTTTCGGAAATGGAGCTTTGAGCAAAGAGATCGAAATCCGCGGGTTTGAGCTCAAGAACACGGGAGAGAGAGCAAGAGTGATTTTTTAGAGGTAGGTGAGAATGTGGGATGAAGAGGTAAGTGAGGGGGCCCACGTGGGGACCACAACCCACCTGGGCGCACCTGGGGGTCCTGGCGCGCCCAGGTGGGTTGTGCCCACCTGGTGCACCTTCCTATGATATTAATTGCACCAAAAATTCATAAATATTCAGGAAAAATTGTATTAAGTTCTCAGGGCATTCTGAGAACTTTTATTTTTGGGTCATTTTTTTATTGCACGGAAAATTCAGAAAATATACAAAACATGGCATTTTATTTTATTTAACTAATAAAAACAGAAAAAAAGAGTAAGGACATAAGGTAGTGCTTACTAAATTCATCAACTTCATACCGCTCAAAAATGATTTATTAATAAGGTTGATCAGGTCTTATTAACAACCACTTTCGATTAGCATGAAACCGAAGAACTTTCGTAATTCACTAAGTTACCTCAATGGGGATTTGCATCTCCCCAATAGTAAGCATTTCATATTTCTTTTTGAAAGTAGGTAGAGGTATTTGAAAACTTTCAATAGTGATTGTCGGAGATTTTTCAATAACATTAATACCATTCACTTGGAACTGTTTCTTCGGAAAGTGCACCGTATGCTCGTTACCATTAATATGTAACGTGACCTTGTTTTTATTGCAATCAATAACAGCCCCTGTAGTATTCAAGAAGGGTCTACCAAGGATAATCGACATGTTGTCGTCCTCGGGCATCTCAAGTATAACAAAGTCAGTCAAAATAGTAACATTAGCAACCACAACGGGCACATCCTCACAGATACCGATAGGTATGACAGTTGATTGGTCAGCCATTCCCAAGATATTTCAGTAGGTGTGAGTTTATTCAAGTCAAGTCTTTTATATAAAGAGAAAGGCATAACACTAACACCAGCTCCTAAATCACATAAAGCAGTTTTCACATAATTCTTTTTGATGGAGCAAGGTATAGTTGGTCTTCCCGGATCTCCAAGTTTTTTAGGTACTTCATCTTTAAAAGTATAATTAGCAAGCATAGTGGAGATTTCAGCTTTCGGTATTTTCTCTTATTTGTGATGATGTCTTTCATATACTTTGCATAAGGAGGCATTTTCAAGATATCAGTCAAGTGAGTACGCAAAAAGACTGGCCTCAACATTTCAGCAAAGCGTTCAAATTCCTCATCATCATTCTTTTTAGTTGACTTGGGTGGAAAAGGCATAGGTTTTTGAACCCACGGTTCTCTTTCTTTATCGTGTTTTCTAGCAACAAAGTCTCTTTTATCATACCTTTTATTCTTAGGTTGTGGGTTATCAAGATCAACAGGCGGTTCTATCTCAACATCATTATCTGGTTCTTTTTCATTATTTGGTTGAGCATCTTCATGAACATCAACATTATCTTTTTCATTATCACTAGGTGGATGTTCATTATCAGATTGAGTTTCAGCATCAGAGATAGAAGTTTCATTATTATTATCAGGAGGTTTTTCTATTTTAGGCTCACTAGAGGTGTGCAAAGTCCTATCATTTTTCTTTTTCTTTTTCTTTTTAGAAGGACTAGGTGCAGTAGTGTTGTTTATTTGTGAATCTTGTTCTATTCTTTTAGGGTGTCCCTCATGATAAAGTGGTTCCTGAGTCATTTTACCTCCTCTAGTTGCAACTCTAATAGCAAAGTCATGCATATTATGATTCATTTCATCAAGCAATTCCCTTTCTGATTTAGCAACTTGTTCTAGTTGAGTTTGAACCATAGAAGCATGTTTTCCAACACCTCTAACATCATTTGATATTCTAAATAACAAGTCACTCAAGCGAGCAATCATTTCAGAATTATATTTCAATTGTTTCATAACATTTGCATTGAAGTGATCTTGTTTTCTAATGTAGTTTTCAAACTCATAAAGGCATTGACTAGGATGCATATTGTGAGGATTATCATTATCATTGAACTGCATTAGAGAATTTACCTCTACCACCTTAGGCAGTGGCGGTGTATTAAGCCCATGTATTTCTTCAATAGGAGGTAAATTTTTAACATCCTCAGCTTTAATACCTTTTTCCTTCATAGATTTCTTTGCCTCTTGCATATCTTCAGGTTGAGATATAATATACCCCTCTTCTTCGGAGTAGGTTCAGGCGGTGGTTCAGGGAGAGTCCAATCATCATAATTTTTAAATATGTTATTCAATAATTCTTCAGCTTGAGCAATAGTTCGTTCCCTGAAAACACAACCAGCACAACTATCTAGGAAGTCCCTAGAAGCATCGGTTAGTTCGTTATAAAAGATATCAAGTATTTCATTTTTCTTAAGAGGATGGTCAGGCAAAGCATTAACTGAAAAAGCCTCCTCCAAGCTTGTGGGAGAATCTCTTCTTTAGTTTGCACAAAGTTAAATATTTCTTGCAAGGCAACTTGTTTCTTATGAGCAGGAAAATATTTTTCGGAGAAGTAATAAATCATATCCTGGGGACTACGCACACAACCAGGAGTAAGAGTATTGTACCATGCTTTAGCATCACCCTTTAATGAGAAAGGAAATAGTTTGAGAATAAAGTAATACCGAGTTTTCTCATCATGAGTAAAAAGGGTGGCTATATCATTCAACTTAGTAAGATGTGCCACAACAGTTTCAGTTTCATAACCATAGAAAGGATCAGATTCAACCAAAGTAATTAACTCGGGGTCGATAGAGAATTCATAATCCTTATCATCAATGAAGATAGGTGAAGTAGCAAACCTAGGATCACATTTCATTCTAGCATTCAAGGATTTTTCTTTATACTTTTGTAGTAATTTCTCTAGATCATCTCTATCATTGCAAGCAAGAATATCTGTAGTTGCTTCTTCACTCATAACATAACCTTCCGGTACCTTAGGCAATTCATATCTAATAAGGCTAGTTCTAGCAGGTGTTTCAAGAGTTTCAGTTTCAAGTTCGTCATCAGATTCAACAACATCATGTTGTATAACTCTAGCAATTTGTTCATCAAGAAATTCACCAAGTGGCACATCATCATTAGCAAGCAAGGTACTAGCATCATCATAAGCATCATTCATAGTAGAAGTAGCATCATCAATAACTTGCGACATATTATAATTGATAGCATGTGGTGGTGTTGCAAGTTTACTCATAACAGAAGGTGAATCTAAAGCAGAACTAGATGGCAGTTTCTTACCTCCCCTCGTACTTGAGGGAAATATCTTAGGCTTAGGATCCTTCAGATTCTTCATAGTGATAATATGATAATAATCCCAAGTGACTCAAAAAATATAGCTATGCTCCCCGGCAACGGCGCCAGAAAAAGGTCTTGATAACCCACAAGTATAGGGGATCACAACAGTTTTCGAGGGTAGAGTATTCAACCTTATAGATTCGACACAAGGGGAGCCAAAGAATATTTGAAGGTATTAGCAGCTGAGTTGTCAATTCAACCATACCTGGAGATTAATTATCTATAGCAAGTAATCAGTAGCAAAGTAATATGATAGTTTTGATAGTAGTGACAACAGCAACGGTAACAGTAACAGTGATAGCAGTAATTTTGTAGCAAGTGTCGCAGTGATGATAACAGTAGTAATGCAGCAAGATCAATAAGGATAAATTCATAGGCATTGGATCAGTGACTCGTTGGATGATATTCATCATGTGACAGTTATAACCTAGGGCGATACGACACTAGCTCCAGTTCATCGATATAATGTAGGCATGTATTCCATAAATAGTCATACGTGCTTTATTAAAAGAACTTGCATGACATCTTTTGTCCTACCCTCTCGTGGCAGCGGGGTCCATATTGGAAACTAAGGGATATTAAGGCCTCCTTTTAATAGAGAACCGGAAAAAAGCATTAACACATAGTGAATACATGAACTCCTCAAACTACGGTCATCACCGGGAGTGGGCCTGGTTGTTGTCACTCCGGGGTTGCCGTATCATAACACGTAGTAGGTGACTATGACTTGCAAGATCGGATCTAAAACATGGATATAATGATGAATTCATAAACGGTCAAATCTGAGTTCATGGCACCCCGGCCCAAAGTGACAAGCATTAAGCATAGGAAAGTCATAGCAACATCAATCTAAGAACACAGTGGATACTAGGGATCATGCCTTAACAAAACTAACTCGATTACATGATGAATCTCATCCAACTCCTCACCGACCAGCGAGCCTACGAAGGAATTACTCACTCCCGATGGGGAGCATCATGGAATTGGCAATGGAGATGGGTTGGTGATGACGAAGAACGAAGATCCCCCTCTCCGGAGCCCCAAACGGACTCCAGAGTTGCCCTCCCGAGGAAGAATAGGGCTTGGCGGCGGTTCCGTCTTGGGGGGGGGTCATCAGCGGGGCCACCAGGTGGGTACAACCCACCTGGGCGCGCCAGGAGAGGGGGGCGCGCCCTGGTGGGTTGTGCCCAACCAGGGGCCCCTCTCTGGTGGGTCTTGGCTCTAGAAATTCTTATTATTGATATAAAATATCCTCACAAAGTTTTGTTCCATTCTGAGAACTTTTATTTCTGCACAAAAACAACACCATGGTAGTTCTGCTGAAAATAGCGTCAGTCCGAGGTTAGTTTCATTCAAATCAAGCAAATTAGAGTCCAAAACAAGAGGAAAAGCGTGAGAAAAAGTAGATATGTTGGAGATGTATCAATGTTTCGTGAGCTTGCTAAAAATGATGGTCCACACAAGTGTGTGTCTTTTGGAGACAACCCAAAGGGTAAGGTACTTGGCCTTGGTAAGGTGGTCATATCCAATGATTGTTCCATTCAAAATGTTATATTTGCTTGTTGAATCTCTTGGTTACAATCTTCTTTCCATATCTAGATTAGCTGATTTTGGTTTCAATGTTCTATTTACCGAAGTAGATTGCCAAGTGTTTTGTCAAGATAATCATAACATGGTCTTTACCGGAATTTGTAGAGGTGATGTATACATTGTTGATTTCACTAAAAGAGCCCAACCTCATACATGTCTTATTGTAAAATCTTCTAAAGGTTGGTTATGGCATAGAAGGCTAGGACATGTTGGCATGTGAAATCTTAAATTTTTTGTTAAAGGAGATCATATTCGTGGGGTTAGAGATGTTATCTTTGACAAATATAGACTTTGTAGTTCTTGTCAAGGAGGAAAACAAGTTGGAGGAAGTCATCCCGTGAAGAACATCATGACCACGAGAAGACCACTTGAGCTACGTCACATGGATATTTTTGGTCCCAATGCTTACAAGAGCCTTGGTGGTAACTCTTTTGGTTTGGTCATACTTGATGACTTTTCCGGATTTACGTGGGTGTTATTTCTTGAAGATAAATTTCAGGTACAAAATATCTGCAAGACCTTCGCTAGAAAGGCCCAAAATCAATTTGAGGTGAAGATCAAGAAAGTTCAAAGCGACAATGGAACGGAGTTCAAGAACATGAATGTGGACACGTTTCTTGACGAAGAGGCTATCTCACATGAGTTGTCAGCTATGTACACACCTCAACAAAATGGAGTTGTTGAGAGGAAGAACCAAACTCTTATCGAGATGGCAAGAACGATGTTAGATGAATACAAGATGCCAAAACACTTCTGGGCAGAAGCGGTTGAGATGGCTTGTCATGCCACAAATCGACTTTATCTCCACAAGCTTCTTGGTAAAATTGCATATGAGCTACTCACCGGTAACAAACCCCAAGTTGGATACTTTTGAGTATTTGTCTCAAAGTGTTACATTCTTGATAAGCATCGTTGTCGGTGTCAAAACCGGCGGATCTCGGGTAGGGGGTCCCGAACTGTGCGTCTAGGCGGATGGTAACAGGAGACAAGGGACACGATGTTTTTACCCAGGTTCGGGCCCTCTCAATGGAGGTAAAACCCTACTCCTGCTTGATTAATATTGATGATATGGGTAGTACAAGAGTTGATCTACCACGAGATCGGAGAGGCTAAACCCTAGAAGCTAGCCTATGGTATGATTGTTGTGATTGTGTCCTACGGACTAAACCCTCCGGTTTATATAGACACAAGAGGGGGCTAGGGCTACACAGAGTCGGTTACAATGGGAGGGGATCTACATATCCGTATTTCCAAGCTTACCTTCCACGCCAAGGAGAGTCCCATCCGGACACGGGACGAAGTCTTCAATCTTGTATCTTCATAGTCCAACAGTCCGGCCAAAGGTTATAATCCGGCTATCCGGATACCCCCTAATCCAGGACTCCCTCAGTAGCCCCTGAACCAGGCTTCAGTGATGATGAGTCCAGCGCGCAGATTGTCTTCGGCATTGCAAGGCGGGTTCCTCCACCGAATACTTCATAGAAGATTTTGAACACGAGGATCGTGTCCGGCTTTGCAAAACAAGTTCCACATACCACAGTAGAGAGAGTAATATTTTCACAAATCTAATCTGCTGACGTATTCTGTAGCATGACATCACACCACAGCCAAGCCTTTATTCGAATCATTTTTTACTGTCCCACCTCAGCGCGTTTTGCGAGGCGGTTTCCTTGGCACGTCTTGTCGAAGCAGAGATCGTGTCCCCTTATTATGGGATTCTCATCAATACGGACATGGGTAACCCAACCGCGCCATTGATTACGGTGCTTGGGGAATAAGCGAGTTTTACCAGGCTGGTGGGGACGCATAGTTTCGTCCGCCCATATAAGGGGATAAGGATTCACCTTTTTAATCCATGCCTTCTTCCTCCTTCGCTCATCCATTTTCGCACACTTGAGCTCCAGCGCCCAAGTACACATTTTCTTCCTCAACCTTCTCCAACCATGTCTGGAGCGGGAGGCAGGTGGATGGTTTCCTCCGTCATGGAGGGACACATCAAGAAGCTGAGGAGAGCCGGATACCTGCCCGACGACATCGCGCACCGGCTCCCAGATGAGGGGCAGCTCATCCCCACCCCAAGGCCCCACGAGAGGGTAGTGTTCCTTACCCATTTCCTCCGCGGACAGGGATTCCCTCTCCACTCATTCATCCGGGGGCTCATGTTCTACTGCGTCCTGGATTTCCACGATCTGGCCCCGGACTTCATCCTCAACATCTCGGCGTTTATCGTCGTGTGCGAGGCCTTCCTCCGCATCAAGCCCCACTTCGGCTTATGGCTGAAGACCTTCAACGTCAAGCCGAAGGTAGTGAGCGGTCGCCAGGCGGAGTGCGGAGGCGCCATGGTGGGCAAGATGCCCAACGTCACATGGCTTGAGGGCTCCTACGTGGAGACCATAAAGGGGTGGCAATCGGGGTGGTTCTACATCACCGAGCCGCGTGACCCTAAATGGGCAGCGGCCCCCGAGTTCCGATCTGGCATCCCCACGCGGCTCACCTCCTAGTAAGAGAAGGGCCTGTCCTGGGGTAGTTCGGGAGAGCTGACCGGACTCCAAACATTTATCCAAAACATGGTGAGCAAGAGGCTCAAACTCGTCAACGTAGTCTAGGTCATGCTCGTCCACCGGATCCTCCCGTGTCAACAACGGGCGTTCAACTTGTGGGAGTTCGACCCGGCCCAGCACCAAACTCTGAACATGCTCTTCAACACAACACACGAGGATGCCTGGAAGGTGCTATTCAAGGGCGCCGAGGTTCCCCCTCCTGTCACCGAGGATCGCGGATTCTACGCGAAGCGCCCAGCCGGCGCGGTAAGCTGTTTTGCCTCTTATAGGGTACTCGTTTTTCATAGTTTAACTCTATGCGGGATCTAAGCTCCCGTACCTTTGACAGGAATGGGTGGAGACGGCCGAACAGATTGACTGTCCAGCTCCTCTACCCGAAGGCCCAGTGGATGCTCGCTTAGCGGAGCTGCTGGTCCCGGTACCATACGTGGTGCCGGAGAAGAAGGCCAAGAAGAAGGCCACGGGAACTCGAAAGAGTTTCCGGCGCCCGGCTGTATCAGACTCGTCGTCTGATGACTCTGAGGCGCACTCCTCCCACGAAGATGAGGAGGAGGAAAAATAAACTTCTTCCCCTCCACCAGGGGGAGAAAAGAAAAGGAAGGCCACCCCAACTGGGGAGGCCGGAGGGTCCAAGAAGGGGAAGACTCTCCCCCCAGACTACTCCGCCACCGCCGCCGACAGCGAAGACGAGCGGCCACCCAGGGCCAAGCCCCTGGCGAGATCGTAAGTATTCGGACACCAGAGTAACTCGTGGCACCTTATAATTGCACAGCTTCTTCTAACGCCGGACATGGTTATGCAGTCCGTCCCGAGCCCGTATTGACGTATCCTCGTTGAGAGGCTCTTTGGACCCGTCGGCCATGAGCAGCGGGGGATCACTTCCGACTGCCTCCTCCCCCCGCCCTACAGACAACGCCGAGGTGTTGTCTCAAAGGGCATCAAACCGAGGGGAGGTAGTCCTGGAGGTGCCATGGGGCGACCTTCTGGACTGCAAGCGCAAAGGGAGCAAGGCTCCCAAGGGCTCCAAGTCCGGCCCCGGGCCGAACACCGCACCGGAACCTCCAGTGGTTCCGGACTCCGGCCGGCGGCCCCCCACTAAGAGGGGCAAGCCTACCGTGTCGGCGGCCTCCGTCCAACCAGAGGCACCGGATAATTTGCTGGAGGTGCTTAACGGCGCCTCCATCGACGAGGAGCACCATACTGTAATGAGTACGGTGAACCAGAAGGTTCAGTCCGCCAAGAGCGGACTGACTGAAGCCTGTGCCAGCCTTCTAACAGGCTTTGAGGTATGTATTTAAAATATATAAAAATATTACCGCATAGACAGTAGCCCCTGATGCTCAGTTCGGTGTTCACAAAGGAAAGCCGAATTGAGGATCTAAGAATATCCGCAGGAGTCTAACATAAGTATGTCGATATGGGTATGCAGGCTGCGCTGCTGACCTCTGCCACACTTACTGCGGAGGTCGATGCGTTGAAGCAGAGCCTCGAGCGGTCCGAGAACGAGCTCGGCCTTGCCAAGAAGCAGCTCGAGGAGAAGGAAGGTAAGTAATACCTTATGTAAGTATATAGAAAAGATGTGGTTGCAAAAAACGATAGGATCATCGTGGCTATGATAGGGGCCACGACCGAGGTGGCGACCCTGAAGCAAGCACTGTCCGAGGCCGAAAACAAAGCGGCCACGGAGCGCACTGAGCGAAGAAAATAGGAGGCGCGGGTGGAGGAGGTGCAGCAAGAGCTGCAGGCTCTCGTGAAAAAACACGAGAGTTTGGAGCTTGACTCGAAGACGTGAGTGTTGGGGAACGTAGTAATTTCAAAATTTTCCTACGCACACGCAAGATCATGGTGATGCATAGCAACGAGAGGGGAGAGTGTTGTCTACGTACCCTCGTAGACCGAAGCGGAAGCCTTGACACAACGTAGAGGAAGTAGTCATACGTCTTCCCGATCCGACCGATCCAAGCACCGTTACTCCGGCACCTCCGAGTTCTTAGCACACGTACAGCTCGATGACGCTCCCAGGGCTCCGATACAGCAAAGCTTCGGGGATGAGTTCCGTCAGCACAACGGCGTGGTGACGATGATGATGTTCTACCGACGCAGGGCTTCGCCTAAGCACTACAACGATATGACCGAGGTGGAATATGGTGGAAGGGGGCACCGCACACGGCTAAGGAACGATCACATTGATCAATTGTGTGTTCTAGGGTGCCCCCTTGCCTCCGTATATAAAGGATCCAAGGGGGAGGGCTTCGGCCAGCCCTATGGAGGCGCAGGAGGAGTCCTACTCCTACCGGGAGTAGGACTCCCCCCTTTTCCTAGTCCAAGTAGGATTGGTGGAGAAGAAAGGGAAAGAGGGGGGCGCCGCCCCTCCCTCCTTGTCCAATTCGGACTAGGGGGAGAGGGGGCGCGCGGCCTGCCCTGGCAGCCCCTTCCTCTTCTCCACTTTAGGCCCATGAGGCCCATTAACCCCCCGGGGGGTTCCGGTAACCCCCCGGTGCTCCGGTTTTATCCGAAACTTCATCGGAACCCTTCCGGTGTCCGAATATTGTCATCCAATATATCAATCTTTATGTCTCGACCATTTCGAGACTCCTCGTCATGTCCGTGATCACATCCGGGAATCCGAACTAACTTCGGTACATCAAAATGTATAAACTCATAATAACTGTCATCGTAACGTTAAGCGTGCGGACCCTACGGTTCGAGAACAATGTAGACATGACCGAGACACGTCTCCGGTCAATAACCAATAGCGGGACCTGGATGCCCATATTGGCTCCTACATATTCTACGAAG